>NC_053495.1:43096415-43281415 GCF_905171775.1 Rana temporaria
ATTTGTAGAAAAGTATTATTAAAGTGCATACATAGTGAGAAAAGTAGCACATTGATGGAATGGTCACAATACTGCATATGAGTTTAAGTCAAACAATAACCTCAATGATTGACACAATTGCTTGGTAAACCACCCAATGTTTCGGAGAGACAAATCTCCTTCATGGATATGTGGCAAAATCGGTATATGTGTATATTTAATAAAGCTCCTATACATAAAATTCTGTAGAAAATTAAAAACAAGAAAAACGAACAGAGTTGTGTCCTGGTCTACGATAGTCTACAACTGATCACTAATGGTGGCCTAAACGGCCTGGGACAATTGTCGCCTAGTAATACTGAAGCCGAAGATGTGCAGCATCCTTCAACATGAGGTGATCAAAGCTGGCAAATCTAAGCTGAATATGATGTACTGCAAAACCAATGGCCACTTATAGACGAACGTGGGGACGCACTCCGGCGTCCTGCAGAGGCACGCCAGGCTCCAGAAGGATCCTAACCATATTGTTGGGATCCACCCGGAAGCTTGATTGGCAGGTAGCTCAGCCTCTCAGCAGACAGCTGAGATCCCAAGCCAGCCTCTCCTGTCCCCTCTCCAGCCCGGTGCTCTAGTGAGCATTGGCGGGACAGAGCAAAGAGCGGTGACGGACAGTCACTACTCTCTGCTCAGAGCAGACTGAGACCTGAGCAATCAATGGTTAGACAATCGCTCCATTCAGGGGCTTAGCAGCCGGCAGGGCACAGCTACAGCATTGAGAGGAGAATGTATGTGTTTACTTCCCCTTTTTAAGCTGGCCGTACACTAGGAGAATTTCTTTTAGAATTGTTTTCATTTTAAGAACGTTCAAACTTCTAATGGTTAAGTGCGATCAAATCAATGGTCCTCTTTGACTGCAGTGATGAGAAGATTTGAAGGAACGGGATGGAAGTTTTTTTCTCGAAAGAACCCATCTCTGACAGTGTGTGTGATTTTTGTTTTTAGGGAAAGTCCATTCACTCCAAAACCGTTTTTTGCTTTAACATTTGATGATATCCTGTCATCGAATGTACTGATGAGAATTTCCATGTGATGTTTTTGTATAAACATTGGCAGTGTATCTGATGCTAGGTCCTCTGTCGGCGTGTAGACTTTCAGTTCCTCCATAGAGAGGATTGTTCATCTATTTCCTGCAGTCACTCCAAACCCATGATTATACCTAGAGCATTCAGTAATGGGTATTGAATAATAACCTCCTCTAGTCCGCCTTGTCTGTAAAGTAATGGACAGCTCCAATTGCCTGGCGTCTACATGGGATTATTAATCAATAGAATTTCTTGTAAAGACTATTGAAATTATTCATGCTGATTTCCGTTCAAGACCGTGTAGTAAGAACCATAGCAGTGTGTACCATGGAGCCCATTCATACGAGCTGAAAGAGGAGCAAAGTAACGTGGTTGCTCATAACCTCCAATCTGATGCTTTAGCTAGCCCATTCCACAGTGGATCCCTTTTCAGAGTGCTGTCAGGCATTCAGGAGGTGATCCCTAATGTTCTGCAACCATGAGCTAAATGCTTGGCTTGCAGTTGTAGCATTTTCCCATTGATTTGAATGGCCTGTCAACTTTAACATGTTGCATTAAACTGGCAGCAACATAAAGCATTTTGGCCGTGGCATGTGAACAGAGCCCCTCTTTGGCTATGTTGTAGCTGGGAGTTTGATTGTGGTAAAACTGCAACTCCACCACCTGCTTTTACTGCCCTCATGACCCCCCCCCATTGAGCTGTCCTCGAGAAAAGGGATTTAAACTGGCCATTTATGATTTTTTCCATTCACACAAACAAGATGGAAGGCGAAATCTCCTCCTGGGACATTGTATTCTGATAGTGGGAATGTCCCGATGGATTTTTTCCAGGGTGTTGTTTTGACAAATGTTAATCGAACGAATGACTTCAAATGGGGAAGGCCCTATGTGACATGAAATTCAGCAGGGATTGGGCAAATTTTGATCCATCTTTGGCCAGCTTGAAAGTTTTAAAGTGTTTGTAAACCCTTACATATACCCATGAAGTGACTGACCTCAGGTGATGCACAGATGAAACAAATCCTCCTACAAGTTGTACCTGTTTAACTACATCCGCTCAAATTGGAGAATCTATACAGCTTGTCTAAGCTTTCAGAAGGCAGGGGGTGGGAAAATAGAAGTTACACACTGCAGAGTTCCAGCCTTCCACACAGGAATAGAGCTGAGGATGTTAATCACAGGCTGTGTGCTGGTGCCTTATCCCATGTCACCTTTTTACCTCTTGGTGTCAGGAAAGCGTGAGAATGGGCTGTTGCAGATTGTGGATACATGAAGCAGCAGACAGAAATGACGCTTGGTGCTCTGGATTTTGACAAGTCTACGCTGTAGAGTGATATGTTTTGTTCATATTTCATGTCTTACAACCACTTTACAAAAAGTTTGTCCAATGGAGGGGAGGCAGTAGCAATCGGCGGTGGGAATGTATATTATCTAATCATCTTTTCCTCATACCGACTCTGAACGGGGGTTTCAAGAGGAGCAACCACAAATGTTTTGCTGTTCCTTAATCTGATTGGATGTGGCTAGGATGGGTGACGTTCTATGTAAGCTTCTATAGTTCTCTCCACTGATATCTATAATTGTCCCTGTTTAGGTTACTTTGCCAGTTTTGAATGCGACTTGTGGATGTTACAATATAACATGTTGGTAGAAATGCACTTGTTTAAAACCATCAACAATGGGGCACTATTTCTTCCACCAATACCAGTGATGGGATACTATTCCTCTTACTAATAGGGACAATACTCCATCTCCTTTTGACCACCAACCCTAAGGCCGTTTTTATTCTCACTCATGCCAGGCCCCTGACTTTTTCTGCCTCTGCTGACCACAAACTGGCCCTCCTTCAGTCTGAAGGACAATAAACTGGCCCTTTGTTTGAAAAGTTTGGAGACCCCTGGTCTATCGCATAAAATTCAACGTTTTTAGTAATATGGCAAAATGTGGAAAATTTCAAGGGGTATGGATACTTTTTTAAGGCACTGTATCTTGAGTTTTTAGGCAGCCTATACATTGGTTGAGCATAAAAAACGGACTCCAGTCCCTCATCCTTGATGTGAATGGGGTAATCCTCCCGCTGAGCTATTGTATTCTGACAGCAGGTTGACTTCCCTGCCATCAGAATACACTGATCGGCAGGAAAAACCCAACAGGCTGGTTGTACAGAAATCGATTCACAACTTCCTTGCCCATACATGGATCAGAATTCGGTCTGCTTTATTGTGTGTGTTTTTTTTTTTTTTTTTTTTTTATATTACCTGCTTTGATGTTTGTATTGTCATAAGGGTATTTTATCGATGGATCTGGAACTCCGGGCTTCAATGTGTGCAGGCTGTTTTTAACCACTTCTGGACCGGCTCACGACAATATACGTCAGCACTTTGAAGAGGAATACCGTTATGGCAGCAGCTAGCTGCTATAACCCTGGTGTCCTCTTCAGTGAGCGGTCCAGTTTCAGATGAAAGTGGTATCTGCGGCGGATACATTCCAAGATCACTTTTATCGTTGGTGGGAGAGGACCCCCCCCCTCCTGCCGCACTCCGGTGACCTCCGCTGCTTACTGGAGCTGTCGGGTGCGGCGGAGGCGATCAGATCCTATCCCCTCTGTGGTATGGAGCTGAGTCAGGGGAAGATGGCCCCCACCCAGCTCCATACCATTGCAGGGTGGAAGCGACGTCAAAACGTCACTTCCACCCATTGCTCTTAAAGGGACATTTGTTTTTCCAAATGCCATTTTTATTTTTTTATTTTTATTATTATTATTTATTATTGCATTTTAGTATAAGTATGAGATCTGAGGTCTTTTTGACCCCAGATCTCATATTTAAGAGGTCCTGTCATGCATTTTTCTCTATTACAAGGGTTGTTTACATTCCTTGTAATGGGAATAAAAGTGACACCATTTTTTCTCAAGGACAGTGTAAAACTTTTTTTTTAATGTGCCCCATCCCCCCGAGCTCGCGTGCAGAAGCGAACGCATACGTGAGTAGCGCCCGCATATGAAACCGGTCTTCAAGCCACACAAGTGAGGCATCACTGCGATCTTTGGAGCGAGAGCAATAATTCTAGCCCCAGACCTCCTCCAACTCAAAACATGCAACCTATAGAATTTGTTAAACGTTTTTAAGGGTAAAAGTTTGTCGCCATTCCACGAGCGGACAAAATTTTGAAGTGTGACATGTTGGGTATCAATTTACTTGGCGTAACATTTATCCTTCACAATCTAAAAAAAAATGGGCTAACTTTACTGTTTTTTATTTTTTTTTATTCAAAAACGTGTATTTATTCCAAAAAATGGCGCTTGTAAGACCGCTGAGCAAATACGGTGTGACAAAGTAATGCAACGATCATCATTTTATTCTGCAAGGTGTTAAAACCCCCCAAACATTTTATATATATATATATATATATATATATATATATATATATATATATATATATATATATATATATATATATATATATATATATATATATATATATATATATATATATATATATATATATATATATATATATATATATATATATATATATATATATATATATATATATATATATATATATATATATATGTGTATGTATGTATATAATTTTTTTTTTCCTATGTAAAAAAAAACAAAACCAAAAAAAACAAATAAATATATATAATTATTTATTTTTTAACTTGTAATCACCAAATGTCAGAAAGAGGCTTGGTCCTTAAGTGGTTTAACGCGGCATTTAGGCAATCCCTGCAAAACATCTCAACGATTGCTTTGTGAACTGTGTGATCATGGGAATTTTTTTTCACATGCTGCAGAGTTTGGAATTATGATAATGACACTTGAGTCAGGCTTCTTGCAGAATGGTGATAGTATTAACACCTACAGTAGGATTTTCTAGGGAATCCTGATGGGGGAGGGTAGACTGCTGAGAGAATACTACTTCATAAGCTCTTACACTAACAGGGTTTTCACGCTATCTGCTTTAATTGGAGCCCTTTTTTCATGCCCAACTATATGGTCATCCATTGAGCTTCTTTGGAAATTATTATTATTTGATGCTGTATGTGATGAGTTAAAGTTATCCTAAAGTCTTGTTTTATTTTTTATTTAAATAATAAAAAAAATGTTATACGTACCTGCCCTGTGCAGTTGATGTTGCACAGAGCCGCCCAGATCCTCCTCTTCTCGGGTCCCTCACTGGAGCTGTAGGGCTCACCCTTCTGCTGATTGCTTCCACAGCAAGCAGCTTGCTATAGGGGCGCCGCTGCCCTGTGTTTCCACTCAGACATGGAGCCATGGCTCGGCCCCACCCCATCTCTCGCCTCATTGTCTCACTGACTTTCACAGCAGCGGGAGCTATCTGCTGTCTCAGCCAATGAGAAAGCGAGTCCCCGGACAAACGAGGCTCTCGTACAACATTGATGGATTGAAATTGGCCACAGGTAAGTATTAGGGGGGCTGCTGCTGCACGCAGGTTTTTTTCTTGGACCCCTTTCACACTGGGATGTTTTTTAGGCGCTTTTAGGCTAAAAATAGCACCTGTAAAGCGCCTGAAAAACTACTCCCCTGCAGTCTATGTGAAAGCCCGAGGGCTTTCACACTGAGGCGATAAGCTGGCAGGACGTTTAAAAAAAGCTCCTGCCAGCAGCGGTGTATACACCGCTCCTGCCCATTGAAATTAATTTTGCGGGTGGTTTTTTAACCCTTTTTACCTCCGCAAAAACGACGGTAAAGTGCTGCTAAAAACAGCGGCGCTTTGACGCCACCCGCGCCCCAGTGTGAGAGCAGCCTTAGGGAGTAAAACATTAAGCCACACATATTATCTTTATGCACATCCACATAATTAATAAATCCTATTGCGAATAAACAGGAGGGCTATATGCAATGTCAGTGTATTTTATACTAATGCCACCTGTACAACGCATTTCGAGGTTCATACGCTTCCTCGGGGACAATGAGAGAGGGCCTTGATTATCAAAGATCTAAAAGCAAACAAACCAAAGTTCACAATCCAAGATGTTAACATAAACTAATAGACTTGAAGCCTACTTACAAGACCCTAAAGTGTAGACAGAATACTTGTGTGGATATTTTATTTTTCTACTTTTGTTCATGAACACTTGTTATCCTTTTTGCTCATCTTCTTCTATTCAGCCTCGATGGAGGCCATTATTTTACTATGCCTATAATAGCTTACCACTGTTCTAATACTAAGTGTGGTCTAGGCTCTACAAAAACAAATATCGGTGGCTGCTGAATACCTGCATATTTTTTATCTTGCCATATTCATTCTCTACTATACTGTTATGTATATAGCCGGATGTATCATCCTTGCGTGCGCCTAACTTATCCACTTCTCAATCTTGCTCTAGAAACCTGTAAAGGTCACCCTTTTAATGAAAAATTAGAAGGTGAACTAGCTCTAAATATCCTGGCCACTCTTCCAGACCCCACTGCACATAGCAGCTGTAATGCCCTGTGCTGCCAGTGTAGCTGCCAATACACCACAATACACAGCCCTGGAGTGAGTATCCTTTTATTGCCTGCAATGGCAATACTCATTGGTCAGTGTAACCATACTGTCCAATGAGAAGCGCTGGTTTCTTTTTTTTTTTTTTTCTGGGACCCAAGAATCCTCAGACTTATTATTAGTCGGCACAGTCATGTGATTGCACTAACCAATGAGCACTTGCAATTGCACGCGTTATTTGGTACTCTAATGCCGTGTACACACGGTCGGAATTTCCGACAACAAACGTTCGATGGGAGCTTGATGTTGGAAATTCCGACCGTGTGTAGGCTCCATCGAACATTTGCTGTCGGAATTTGAGCTACTTATCAAATTTTCCGACAAAATCCGTTCTTGTAAATTCTGATCATGTGTGGACAATTCCGACGCACAAAATTCCACGCATGCTTTGAATCAAGTACGAGACGGAAGCGCACGGTCTGGTAAAACTAGCGTTTGTAATTGGGATAGCACATTCGTCACGCTTGAACGGACTGAAAAGCACGAATCGTCTCTCACCAAACTTCTACTAACACGACTGGTATTGAACTTCCTTTTAATAGTGCCATTGTACGTCACCCCCGTTCTTGACATTGAGAATTTCGGACAACATTTATGCGACCATGTGTATGCAAGACAAGTTTAACCACTTAAAGACCGCCTCCTGCACATATACGTCGGCAGAATGGCACGGCTGGGTACATGCACGTACAGGTACGTCCTGTGCTAGTACCCAGCCGTGGGTCGTGGGCGCGCGCCCGTGACCGGGACCCGATCGCCGCTGGAGCCCCGCGATTTGTCCCCGGAGCTGAAGAACGGGGAGAGCTGTGTGTAAACACAGCTTCCCCGTTCTTCACTGTGGCGGCGTCATCAATCGTGTGATCCCTTTTTATAGGGGGACACAATCGATGACGTCACACCTACAGCCACACCCCCCTACAGTTGTAAACACACTTCAGGTCACACAAAACCCAATCAGTGCCCACTGTGATTAACTCCCAAACTGCAATTGTCATTTTCACAATAAACCATGCATTTTAAATGCATTTTTTGCTGTGAAAATGACAATGGTCCCAAAAATGTGTCAAAATTGTCTGAAGTGTCCGCCATAATGTCGCAGTCACAAAAAAAAACGCTGATCGCCACCATTAGTAGTAAAAAAAAAATATGTTTTATAAAAATGCAATAAAACTATCCCCTATTTTGTAAACGCTATAAATTTTGTGCAAACCAACCGATAAACGCTTATTGCAATTTTTTTTTACCAAAAATATGTAGAAGAATACGTATCGGCCTAAACTGAGGAAAAACATTTTTTTATATATTTTTGTGGGATATTTATTATAGCAAGAAGTAAAAAATATTGAATTTTTTTCAAAATTGTCGCTCTATTTTTGTTTAACAGCGCAAAAAATTAAAACCGCAGAGGTGATCAAATACCACCAAAAGAAAGCTCTATTTGTGGGAAAAAAAGGACGCCAATTTTGTTTGGGAGCCACGTCGCACGACCGCGCAATTGTCTGTTAAAGCGACGCAGTGCCGAATCGCAAAACCTGGCCGGGTCCTTTAGCTGCATTTTGGTCCGGGTCTTAAGTGGTTAAAGCCAACATCCGTCGAAAAAAAATCCATGGTTTTGTTGTCGGAATTTCCGATCGTGTGTACGCTGCATTAGGTTGTGTATTGTGTTTTTGTCTGAAGGTGGGGTTGCCGGGGTATGTAGTCAGTTCACCACCTAATTTTTCTGGAAAGGTGAAACGTAGAATGCAGCTGGTTTTTACGTTGGCAAGAACCAGCCTTTCCTCTAATTTTATAGAATGCCCCCAACTATGGAAGGAAACTAGTGTAGACCTTCCCTGATTTATTTTATGTGGAATGTGAACGTACCTACTTTTAGATGAAAACTTGATAGATTTTTTTTCCCCCGACACACACATGAGAGCATGCTGGCTAGGAAATTCCCCGAACAACCTGAACTCGGAACATAATAAAATAATTGACTTTCTTGCTCTAGGCTGCATGAAACATGGTGCTCGAGTCTGCAATCCAATCTCCCATTAGCTCTTGGGGAAATTGAGGAGAATGCTGCAGGACACTTTCCTTGTGCGTGCATTGCAGATATACCGTCTACTCCTTCACTCATTTGTCTAAAGGGAAAAAGAGAAAAAAATTGATTTATTATGCATATAAATGAATGTGACTCTCGCCAGCGGCAAGAGTCCTCATTTCACAGAGCTGGCGGTACATCAGTAATTAGATAACTGATGGATAGCTCCACGCGCCAAACACAACAGCTCCATCTGAGCTTTCTCCTTATTAATTCAGAATTTCTTACCCGTCTTTGGGTAAAATGTCCCCATAGGTTTTAGATTACAAAGGCGCAAGGCGTATTTATTGGTTACGTGTGATGAACCTTCTTTATGGTTACCTCAGCTTGTATTTCTGTAAGTCTAGACTAGAGCAAAGGTTTTCTGCCTCTGAGGTATAGGAGTCCTCAACGGCAGCCGTTGGTATCAACAAAGGGCCACATATTATGTTCAGTACATGCAATGCTAGAAAGGATCCCGCTGCTCACATACTAGAAGAAATGATGCTTAGAGACTGCGAACATTCTACAGGTTTGGTTGCACACTGGAAATAGACAGACTGGGAACATGAACATCACACCCTAGAACTGGTATATATGAAATCGTACTTTTTTGAGCATCGATCTCCAACCCACATTGTACATTCACATGCATAGCTTTGTGATTTGCTTATACTGTATATATGTGTGTTGCAGTTCCATTCGGACTACATTTTAGCACAATTAAAGGAGTTGTAAATGAGAAAACTTTTTCACCTTAATGCAATCTATGCATTAAGGTGAAAAAACATTGCATAACGCCGCCCCCCCCCCCCCCCCCCCCGTGCCGCTGTCATACTTACCTGACCCCTCAAAAGTCCCGTGCGGTCCCGATATCCTCTTCGCCACTCAGCCTGGCCGCTGATTGGCTAGAGCGGCGCGGGTTCGCAAATACCACTGCAGTTTGTTTTTTTTCCGCTATAAACAAAAGAGACAAAAAAAGCACAATATATTTTACTTTTTGCTATAATATCCATAAAAAAATAAAAAATTCTCAGTTTAGGCCGATATGTATTCTTCTATATAGTCTTGGTAGAAAAATTGCAATAAGCATATATTGATTGGTTTGCGCAGAAGTTATAGCATCTACAAAATAGTGGATAAAAGTATGGCATTTTTATTTTTATTCTTTTTTACTAGTAATGGCGGCAATCTGCTTTTTTTTTTTTTTTTTTATGTTTACTGAGATATTACGACGGACATATCAGACTCTTTTGACACTATTTTGGGACCATTTTATACAGCGAGCAGTGCTATAAAAATGCACTGATTACTGTATAAATGTGACTGGCAGGGAAGGGGTTAACGCTAGGGGCAATCAAGGGGTTAAATGTGTGTCCTAGGGAGTGATTCTAACCCCAGAGGGGAGGGGACCAATCGGTGTGCCTCTGTACTGGGAACACTCCATCGGTCTCTCACCTGACAGGACGTGGATCTGTGTGTTCCACGGTCCTGCTCTGATACCGGGCAATCGCGGGTGCCTGGGCACGCGCATCTGTACCCGAGTGACGCGGCGGGTGCGCGCGTGTGCCCCCAGAGGACCTCATATGATGCCCCGGCCAGAACAATAGCTGCACCGCCAAGCCGCTATTTGACGGCTTGCGGCAAGCGGTTGAAAAAAAAGAAATGGCTAAACATTTGTTTATAGATATAATAATAACTTAAATACCCCACATTTTTTTTTTTTTTTTATAAGTAATCACATTCCCCCTATTCTCAACCGCATAAGGATTTTGGAGAGCTGGGGGAGGAGAAGTAGCATCACACTGGTCTTCCCAGTAAATGGCTGTGCATTGGGGGAGTGGTTATGAGGACAAGTCTGATCATTGGAGGAGAGCCTAAGTTCCCAGCACAGCTAGAGAACTGACCACAGTGTGTTCTGCTTTTGTGTGGTCAGTTTTTTTAATAGGAAAGCAAGGGGACTGGCAGGAGCACCAGGGATTTCACACAAAGGAAGCAAAACAAAGAGAACAGGATACTTTTTCATACAAGTACATGGTACAGCAGGCACATATCAGGAATATGAAATGTTGGGTCTACTTCTTCTTTGCGGTCTGGAACCAAAATAAAGTGCTTCACTTTTGTTCATGATTACACCTGGATGGGAACATAAGCCGAGAGCAGTATGTTGCGTCCCCTGTCTGCGTTCCGATGCCTCAAGTAGCAAGTACCTGACGCGTAGCATTTTTATAAAAAGGACAACTATATAAATGTCCTCTGGGTCACTTTAACCTTTTTGCTGCAAGACGTTTTTGCTGTTAATGAATGTATGTTTAGCCCATAACGGATTATGTGAAGTCCTACAGCTGTGATCATGTCAGAAGACGAGGGAGACTTTGAAATGTCTTTACATACAGGCAGACCTGCTGTATTAGGAGACATTTAAGCTGCTTTGTACTGAAGAAAACTGATTGGTAGGGACCCTGCACAGATGGCAGTTTACTCCCCGTCTGAAATGTGATTCTTTTTTAATTTCCCCAGGGCTCTCCCTGTGAAATACGTCTCGGTAGGATCTTTGGGTCTTTCCGATCTCATTTTCACTGATTTTCTTATCTGAAATCAAATGAAATCTGATTAGAAAGCTAAGTGGCAGCCATTCGATGTCAGAGGAGGACAGATATTCCCCTGTCTCTCAATACGTGCCGTAACGTCGCTGTTATTACAACCTACAAGATAAGTCACACTGCTGATAAAGTCCATAGGACACATTCAACACAAGACTTTGTGATTCCAGACACCGTGTCCTTCACTTTGACCTTCCCATCTAGAGATTTGTCGTTTTTTTTTCTCTTTCTGTAGAAGCTGAATTTAGAATACAAAGGATCTTAAAGTTCTTTCTTCTTTTAGGTTTTTGGTATAAGATATAAAAGCAGAACAATGTTTCATGACAATGAACTGTTGAAATAAAAAAGTACTACCAATTAAAACTTTTTGACCTCATTCCCTTGCATTGTAAGGACAGCCAGTATGCAATTCACAACCTGACACACTGAACCATTCTGTGTCCACATCTCTTCAGCTAAATATTTACACTGTCCCTTCTATTTCTGTATATGGATGATGCCAATGTAATTATTTTCTATATATATACTCGAGTATAAGCCGGCCCGAATATAAGCCGAGGCACCTAATTTTACCACAACAAACTGGGAAAACGTATTGACGCGAGTATAAGCCTAGGGTGTCCATCTGCATACCCCCTGTGCCTCACTGTGCCCATGACTAGACTGGCGTTTAACATGGGAGTCTATGGATGGGGTGCCTGGTTTGAAAAATCGGTGTACCCCAGCCGAAGATCCCCCAGACAACAAAGACCATAAACTTTTCACACCTGTAGAAGAGAATTAGGGGTATATGTGTGCCAAGTTCCGGATCCAGTGGGCCTACGACTGGCCGGTACCGGGTCCCCAAAGTCACCAGAGAAATTACCGTTTACATTGGAGTCTATGGAAGGGGTCCCCGGCTTTGAAAATCTGTGTTTCCCGGCCGTAAGTCCCCCAGACAAAAAACTTTGCACACGTGTAGAGGATGAGTGGGGCTACATGTGTGCCAAGTTTGGGGTCCAGGGGACCTACAGCCGGGTGGTGCAAAAAGGTGACTCGAGTATAACCTGAGGGGGGCATTTTCAACACAAAAAAAATGTGCTGAAATTTTTTTGCGCTCCTCCAGCCCACATGTATGACTCTACAGTCACATGGGCGGCTAAAATGTGATAGAGAGGAAATGCTCAGCATAGAAACTCGTTAAAAACTGAGCATGTGCAGAGTTGCCACTACAGCTGCAAAATCCCTAGCTGCATTGGGGACAAACAGAATGTGGAGAATAGAGAGCAGCAGGCTCAACCAGGTTTTTTGCAGTATACAGAAAATGAATCTCATGGTGACCGAGATGAGTATGAACAGCATGTAATACAGCATTTATTGCTATTTTTTTGTGTTGTGGGTTTAGTGACTGTTTCATTTTTCTGACCACACATTATACTTGTGAACATTGCATGATGTTTGGTGGGTTCTTTTAGGCACAGTACCACAAACCCTACGTGGGGATGTAATATGTCAACGTCCCTTGGTAAGAGTGATTGGGCACTTCCGCTATTACGTGGGGAGCACATGTCATACTAGACCTGGACTTGGAGACGTGTGTTGGCAATAGGCCATAAGGTGTTTGTGAGAACTCGATGGTTTGCTATACAGATCCAAATATTTTTGGCCCTGGTCTCAGTGACTGAGCCGTGTCTCATCTTGTCGCCGCCCCCTCCCCCCCAATGGTTGGACATCCTAAATGCGAAATGAATAATAAGAGTTCACTTTTCTCCCCCTCCCTTTTGAATGTCTGACTTCCCCTTTTGTGATGGTCTTCCTACAGGCTGGTGGGACTGTCTCCGCACGCTGTTCTGTCAATGTTTTATTACCCCAATGCATATTTAACAGAGGTGACACTTGCTGATTCTGAGTGTTCGGTTATATTTGCATGCGAGATTCAAGGTCCTGATCGGATTTTTGAGTGAAATGCGTTGATCCACATTGTTTAATCTGGGAGGAGCTACAAATCTGTTTTTCCAAGTGGTAGCCTTGATGCCTTTTTGTATAAGGATATGTTTTGAAAATGTATATAATAGATATGTTTACATTTTTAAAGCGTTTTCAAGTGTATATTTATTCTTTGGAGGGTTATTTAGTGCTGGTTCACACTGGGGGAATACGACTCTGGGCGCGACTTTGCGAGGTGACTTCAGCGCGACTTGGGGCGACTTACAACGCGACAGGCGACTTTGCCAGTGGCCAAATAAACGAGCAGCTCTGTGGGAGGGAGGGGTTTGCCTGAGAAAACTAGTTTCTCTTCCTGTAAAGTTGCTTCAGTTAAAACAAGGGGATCAAGTTGCCTAGAAGTCGCCTTGAAGTAGTACAAGAACCTTTTTCTGAAGTCGGAGCGACTTCAGTAGTGTGCATTAAGATGGCTCTCATTCACTTCCATGTAATTTGTCATGTCGCACGACTCACCCAATGAGGACCAATTAAAGCAAGTGGAAGGAGCGTTTTTTCAAACTTCCCCCCTCATTCTTCTATTTTAGTATTTTTTTTTTTTTTTTATGACTACCTATTGGGTTTCTACTTCATGATATTATCGGATTGGAGTCTAATATGTTGTAAAATGGTCTATTTGCTTTTCTGCCTGTATACTGCATCAATCTCTGTAAATAATTGGGAAGAAACGTATGATTGCACGTACTGTTGGGATGTAAGCAGTTCATTGATGGGTTGCTGTCACTGATCTTCATGTAGCCTCCCTAAGAAGTGTAAATATTTTACACCGGCAGCCTATCACAGGATTTATGGAAAGAACAGATTTCTAATCTCCATTTTTCGAGATTATTTGCTTGTATAGATATTGACCTGTGAGATTTCTGTAGAAAAAGGGAAGTTCGGCCAGTAAGTTGGCCCCAATCTAGAACGTTGATGAAGCAGAAATGTGCGGTTCTCGTGTCATTCACCTTTTACAAGCAGGTATTATAGATTTTAGTGACTGCTGTGTAAATGGAGTTATCTCTTTCCCGCAGGCATTTGGGCAAGTCCATAGTAACCATAAGAAGGTGGCAGCGGATGGGGAGAGTCGAGAGGAAACGCTGATACAGGAATCTGCAACCAAGGAAGAATATTACATGAAGAAGGTCCTGGAACTGCAGACGGAGCTGAAACAATCCCGAAATGTTGTTGCCAATACGCTGTCTGAAAACGAGCGCCTCAATTCACTGGCTCAAGAGCTGAAGGAGGTAGGAGCACAGAATTATTCGGAATGAAAGCAAGCAGGGATAGAAGGACTAAGATTCTAAAAATGTTACTTGTTTGCTATTTTTAATGCTTGTTTTAGGGCAAATAAAAGCCAATCGCAGATGGAACAATGCCTACAAAAAAATAGCTAGCCAAGCTGGAAAGAAGAGTGGGTCTTGTTCTTTGTCCACACAGCATCCCTGTGTTGTCACTGCTTTCTCTGAACAGGATTTCTCTATTTCTGGCATAGACGTTCCTTCTATAAATGGCCTTTTTGACTCTTAAAGGGTCACTAAAGGAAAATCTTTTTTTTTTTTCTGAAATGACTGTTTACAGGGTATAGAGACATAATAGTTAACTTATTCCTTATAGCAGACCTATACTTCATCAGAGATGAAGTATAGGTCTGCTGATTGTTCTTTCTTTGTCCATTCACAGGCAGGGAGAACAAGAAGTTCTGTAAGTTTTACTTAAAGCGGTTCTCCACCCTAAAGTGGAGTCCCGCTGATCGGAACCCTCCCCCCCTCCGGTGTCACATTTGACACCTTTCAGGGGGGAGGGGGGTGCAGATACCTGTCTAAAGACAGGTATTTGCACCCACTTCCGGCCACACGCTACGGGCAAAAGACGGGCATTCCGTCACATCCCGTCTGTCGCCCGCTGTGTGCTGGGAACACTCGGCTCCCAGCACACAGCGGGAGCCAATCGGCTGGCGCGGCGCGACTCGCGCATGCGCCGTAGGGAACCGGGCAGTGAAGCCGCATTGCTTCACTTCCTGGTTCCCTGAGCGTGGATGGCGGGGGGAGCAGCAGAGAGACGAGCGATCGCTCGTGCTCTGCTGCGATCGGCGCTGGACTCCAGGACAGGTAAGTGTCCTAATATTAAAAGTCAGCAGCTGCAGTAGTTGTAGCTGCTGGCTTTTAATATTATGTTCCCGTGGCACATCCGCTTTAAAGGGTGAAGGTTTTTTAGTGTGCAGCTTCCCGCTCAACCCCCCCCCCCCCCCCAATACTTACCTGAGCCCGATCCAGCGATGTGCACAAAAGCCAGATGTCAATCACAGCCAGTCAGGAGGGTGTGGGAATGAGTCTGTCTCCCATAGACACACAGGCGACTTGGGAGCAAGCATGCATGAGTGCCCCCAGAGCATCCAACAGGGAGTGCCGGTGGAGGACCTGAGAACAGGAAGATCAGGCTGCTCTGTGCAAAACCAATACCATATGATGTGTTTATAATTTTAAAGAAAACAAAATTAAACTTTTTAGAACCACTTTAAAGCCCCTTTCACACGATAAGCCTGCTCTGATCCGCCTGTCCGTTTTTTCAGGCAGGTCCAAGCGGGCCATCCATTGACTCCTATGGGAAGGTGGATGTCAGCAGAGATGTGTTCGCTGACGCCTGCCTGCCACCTGATCCGCTAAAATCAGACGTATGGCGATACATCTAGCCACATCCGGCTGATCTGATGAAAACGGACATGCTGTCCATTTTCGTCCGATCTCCCATAGGAATCAGCGGGGGTCTGGCAGGTCCCTCCCTGCTCAGTGAGCAGAGACAGATCTGTCATCCGCTGGCTCAGCGGAGATCAACTGAGCGATCTCCCGCTGAGCTAGCAGAGTCCACTGAGCGGATCCACCTTGTGTGAAAGGGGCCTAAATTGGTATTAAACTCAAAACCAAACATTTTTATTGCAGCTTACCAATCCTCAGATATTCTGTTTTTACCTGGTGATCTGGCCTAGCAGATTTAGATGCACTAAACTAATTGAAGCCAAATCCCAGCTCCCACTGTAGTTACACAAGCAGTTACAGCAGCAGATTTTTTTGTTTTCTTTTTCTTTTGGGATAAAGGTTTTGCATACATAAATATATAAAAGCTGACCATTGTGTAAGCACCCCTGTCAGTGGTAATTGGTTTGTCTCAACACTCTAAGGACCCTTTCACACTAGCGAACCGTATGTCTGCATTTTCATCCGTCTGTTTGCGGATGAAAACGGGACATACATGGGTCCCTATGTGATTACGGGTGTCAGCGGATGAACATCCGCTGACACCCGTAATTTGTCCAACTCCGCAAAGATCCGCATTTGCAGACGGAAGAAATCCTATTTTTCTTCCGTCTGCAAGATCGGATGAACACGGACATACGGTCCGTGTTCGTCCGATCCCCCCTAGGGGAGAGCGGAGGAAACACAGGGCGGTCCCTGCACAGTGTGCAGGGACCGCCCTGTCAGCTGCCAGCTCAGCGGGGATTTGACGGAGGATCCCCGCTGCGCAAAGCGGACACACGGAGCGGATCATTACTGATCCGCTCCATGTGAAAGGGCCCTAACTGCTAAATTTTTTGCAGGAGAGCTTGTTCTTTTGAAAAACTGGCTCATTGGCCAGGTGAGAATAAAGGAAAATAAAATAAAATTAATGCAGCTTCCACAATTAACGTCCCACTATCCCTTTGTCCCTATCTGCCCTTTTTTGTCCACTTTAAAGACTTGGTAAGCTGCAATATAATGTTTGCTTTTGGGATTAATACAGCTTTAACTAAAAGAGAAAAATCAGCTGCTAACCAGTATAAAGTGTTGGCACTTTGAGGTAGAAATATCCGCAGCAGCCTAGCATTCTTTTTACTACAGCTAAAAATGGCTGCTATAGTGAAACCAAATTCATTAGTGCAAATTTAAATTGTGGGTAACATTTTACGTAAATCTGTCCTTTTTTGTTTTTTATATTGGAACCTAAAAGTAATGCCCAAGAGCAGCTCCCCAAGATGTCTGCTGTTGCCTTCCTTGCTTTCAATTTGCTAAGGGGGCCTAACCTGCCCAGCCACTGGCCCTTCGTGGATAGGAAAGTGCACTTGGGATGGGGACAATGGGGCTTCGCACAGGAGTTGTGCAATCTGAATAACAGAATTGCATTTTATTAAATTGCTCCAGTACTACTGCTAACAAACCGTTCAAGCAAACAAAATATTCACACTGCCATCGTATTATGCAATTCCTTGCAGGGTACATGGAACCAATTACATCTCCCAGCCCCATATGGTCAGAACATCTGTCTAATGACCTTACCACAGTCATACTTATTTGCTGTAGAGGCAGGTTGATCGTAAACCAATTTATGCACCATGCAGTGGATCATAGGAAGCAAGCTGGGTGTCTGGTGAAGCCCACACTTACAAACGCCATGCAGGTAGTGTCTCCGCTGGCAATATAATTCAGGACTCATGTCGTGCAAGGCAAGAGCACGCACCACATTACACGGCAATATTTGCAGTTGCTGGCAGGCTGATTATGTCATTGCTATTCATGCCCTTATTAAACGGGAGCAGTCTGGGTTTCTCAGACCACATGATTCTCTGCAAACACGAGCCACTTCAAGGCAGCAGGAAGGTGACATTACTTAATGAAGTGGAAATGCAAATAGTGCTTGACATGAATTCTTGTGCCACGAAAATTTAATGCAAGCTAAAATTGTTTACTGAAGGGAGACATTGGCCAAATCCTTGGCTGCTCTGACCCATCTGCAAACATCTTCACTTGTGCTTTCTAGATGCTGCCAGCTAAGTGAAAAGTACAGTATCCATACCTGTCTGATGAACACATCCTGGATGTTCACCATGTAAATGGTGGCAGAGTAGAGACTAAAGTAAATACAATTTTAGCTGTGTTCCTTAATAGCAGCAACAGTTATTTACGCTGCCTGATATTTCTATGTTTACATCCGCCCTTATAAGTTGCAGCTTGCATTCAGCGTCTGGGTGGTCTCGGCACCAAAATGAAGAAAATGCATTACACAACTAGGAAGTATTCTTTATAGGCAGTCCTCCCAAATTGGATATTTTATTTACGGGTGAAGCTGTATGATATGTTTTCAATACTACCAACAGCAAGATCTCTCCTCTCCTCCGGTCTACTCTCTCCCTTCTCTCCTCTCCTTCGCTCTACTCTCTCCCTTCTCTCCCCTCCTCTCCTTCGCTTTGCTCTCTCCCTTCTCTCCGCTCTGTTCTCTCCCTTCTCTCTTCCTTTCCTTTCCTTTCCTTTCCTTTCCTTTCCTTTCCTTTCCTTTTCCTTCGCTCTGCTCTGTCCTTTCCTTTCCTTTCCTTTTCCTTCGCTCTGCTCTGTCCTTTCCTTTCCTTTCCTTTCCTTTCCTTTCCTTTTCCTTCGCTCTGCTCTGTCCTTTCCTTTCCTTTCCTTTCCTTTCCTTTCCTTTCCTTTTCCTTCGCTCTGTCCTTTCCTTTCCTTTCCTTTCCTTTCCTTTCCTTTCCTTTCCTTTCCTTTCCTTTCCTTTCCTTTCCTTTCCTTTCCTTTCCTTTCCTTTCCTTTCCTTAGCTCTGCTCTCTCCCTTCTCTCCTTCGCTCTGCTCTCTCCCTTCTCTCTCTCTTCTCTCTCTCCTTTCCTTTCCTTTGCTCTGCTCCCTCCCTTCTCTCCTCCCGCTCTGCTCTCTCCCTTCACTTTGCTCCCTCCCTTCTCTCCTCTCTTTCACTCTGCTTCGCTCCTCTTCTCTCTTTCGCTCTGCTCCTCTCCTCTCTTTCGCTCTGCTCCTCTCCTTTCTCTCCTCTTTCGCTCTGCTCCTCTCCTTTCTCGCCTCTCCTTCGCTCTGCTCTCTCCTTTCCTTCGCTCTGCTCTCTCCCTTCTCTCCTCTCCTTTCCTTCGCTCTGCTCTCTCCCTTCTCTCCTCCTGTACACCTGGGAATTCAGGGTGTTCCCACCCACCTTTTTGTATGTTGCAGTGCCTCTTCCATTCTTCATAATAGATGGGTGATAACCCTTTTATAATGGACACAGCAGGGTTGCTACCCAGAAATTGAGGCAAGCAGTCTCCAAAACATTCCCTGAGAGACATAAACTGTCAGGTGTTTTAACGGCAAAATATGACCAGCGCTTATTTAGCTATACTTCTCCATCTCCAAGCTGCCATCTTTGCCCCTGGGGGAAATAGTAACTTTGTGCATGTGCACAGTTGCATTGTCCCTGGCACCTGGTTCCTTTTGTCAAATGCTGGGAAAAATCTAAGGCCGTAAACCTCACTATGCTCCATGCAGGGTACAAACAAAAAACTAAATTGCTAGGACCAAGAACTGACTTTTATTAAAAATAAAATACAAATTTAAATACCTTTTTAAAAAAAAAAAAAAAAAAATCCAATGGGGTCCTATGTTCCTGTTTTGGTCTGAGGGCACATTGCCTTTTCTGTACTGAATTTGCACCAGCATTGTCAGCCCTGCCTGCTGGATATATTCCCCCCCCCCTCCCCTGTCGCACTCCACATGTATATTAATTTCTTTCTTTATAAAACCATGCTGCCGCTATTTATGTACTAAAACTGGAAAGTACGCAATCTGGTGCAGCTCTGTGTAGAAACCAATCAGCTTGCAGGTTTTATTGTCAAAGCTTAATTGAACAAGCTGAAGTTATAAGCTGATTGGCTACCCTGCACAGCTACACCAGATTTTGTGCTCTTCATTTTTAGTAAATCCACTCCAGTGTGTGTAAGAAAAGGTCTCTCGGAAGACATAACTTAAGGAGCATGCTTATGTCAATAGGAACTGACCTTCCAGCAGATACCACTCAAAAAATTTAACAAGCCTGGTAATGTCAAAAGGGACTTTTCTATCGCTATAGGAATAAGGTGTAAAAAAAAAAAAGACATGCTCAACTTTTTTTAACATGAAGGAACCCTTGAAGTAACATTTTGAGTCCCATGGATTTGGGAATAAAAAAGAATAAGGAATGATTCATACTAAAAAAAAAAAAGGAGCAGCCCTGGGCATAAAATACATTAATACATTTATTTTTAGTGATAATTAAACAAAACAAATAGTAATAATGGGCAGCAAAGAAATGCAGATAGTAAAAATTGTAGTGTTCCCTTTGGATTGGTAATCCGGGGAGAAGGGTCCCTTTTTGGATTGGTGGTAAATGGAAAATAGACCATCTTACAGTGGTGATGGTTGGGAGAGGGGGCCCCTTACACTTGTAGTTGGTAGGACCCCATCCCACTGGTGTGCAGTGGAAAGAATGTTACTTGGTGGTCAAAGGGCTAAAAAGGTAACCAGTGTCAGTGGTTACTGATTTTAAGGAAGAAATTTCTAATTTCTCAAGGAACCCTTAGTAACATCTGGAGGAACCCTAGGATTCCACAGATTCCTGGTTGAGAGAGGCTGCTGTAGAGAGAAAGGGAGAGTTTTGTAGTCACATTTGGGTAATTCCGGGACATAACCCTTTTTAGAGTCTCTTCAGATTGATTTTATTTTTCCTAAACTGAAGTAAGGATGTTTGGCTACATACAGACAGTTCTTACCAGTCATTATAGCGTATACAATTCCATTCAGTGCAACAATGGTTCACAGCTTGATCCGCTCCCTCTAAAAAAACTAAAAAAAGACCCACAGATGTTTTTACCATCTTTATTCCCAATTCATTGCCCCTTTTATAAATAAATCTCTATTCACATTTTAACTTTTTTTATTATTGTGGATAATTGAAGAGTGTTTTTGTGCGATTTTTCTCTCGTACGCCTGCATTTTCATTTAACGCTTGTTATGCAGTTTTTGTAATAATTGCCCTAATTATCTGGGAGGCTGATTGTCATGGTAATTTGGTCTACATTCACTGGCACTCAGTCACATAACCCTGCACCGTCTTTTATGCATAAAGAAATCCAAAGACTTCATTTGTAAATAGAGTAGAAAGCCACATCGGCTTTAGAAATGTTTTTGTGTTTAAATTCATAAAAACTAGAGCCATTGCCAATTTTGAACAATTATTATTTTAAAGAAAATCCACAAAATCAAATTTGATTGGTTGCCATTCACAAAAATCCCCAATTTTGTGCACCTTTTTCTTTTCTCCAGTGTTCTTGAATCTACCACATTCTATTCCATCATCGGAATATATACACAAACGGGTTATGGAACAAACAGATCATCTTAAAGGCCCGTACACACGATGAGAATATAAGATGAAAAAACTGCATTTAGAGCGATAATCTATTAGATTGTACACGACTTTCAAGAGCCAATTTTTTTCGATAACGGAACAAATTATTTTTTATGTAATTGGTATAGTATTTTTACGAAAAAAATTGTGTGACCAAGACCATGCTTGAAAACGAAAAGAATACAATACAATGGGCTTTGCATTGGCTGGCTGGCAGATAGGGTGGGCCCTATACGTGGACGATCTCTTGTTGTGCCTTAATGATGTTGGTCATTCTTTGCAGAGGGCACTCCAGGTGTTAAATTCATTGGTCAATGGTCACAGGGCTTAGGGTGTACTGAACGAAATCCTTGCTGTTTCCAATTGACCTTACAGCTTTCCCGGACATACCATTACCATGGGTTGAGGATTTGAGCGTACTTATTTTTCGCAAGGTATCTAACTTTCTCCCCCTCAATCTAACTCCAGTTTTACAGGGCTGTCAAGTTGAATCCATGGGAGAATGCCATCATCTCTGCTAGGGTGGATAAACCTAGGGAGAATTTTCAATTTCAATAAGTTCATGTAATTATTTTGCAACTCCCCACAGTGGATACCGAAGTCCTTTTTTTTTTTTTTTTTTTTTGGACATTTTGAATCCGCTTTTTTCTGGCCTAGCTTTGCCAGACTGTTACAAATACTTTTTGGCCACCCCATTAGTTACTGCTGCCTGGTGGTTATGCCCAGATAGGACTAACCCCACCACCATGTTGGAAGCTGCAATTGGAGCCCTCCAATCTCTTTTGTTTTGGTGTCCTCAAATGCCTTACTCTTTAACCCCCTGCATTCCCCAAACTTGCGTTGTTGCTGAATGCTCCCTTATGGGGTAACTCCTCCTTGTAACATTTTTACATACCTGACCTGGGGGCCTGGACCAAATATAAGATTAAAGCAATCTCTCGAGTAGTGATACATGGATCACTAAAGTCCTTGGCCCAAATCTCCTTTGAATTTATCATCCCTGACACTTTTTTTTTTTTTTTTTTTTTCAGTTTTTTATGCAGCTCTTCTATGCTTTCCTCCAGAGGTTGCTAAGGGTTCTCCGAGCTGACGCTGGTTGACCTTCCATTTTATGGTACCTGCATAGTTCTGCAGCCAACTTGCTGCATGATGACCCTAATGATGTTTTAGCTGTCTGTAAGGGGGCATTTTTCCCATTTAACCAAATGAATAAGGCAAGCCACAGATTAATCGATAATTTTCTTTCCTTCCAACTCTGGTGGAAGGAAATAAAATGGCTTGATTTCCCAATCAGCATATTTGGTGTTGATGGATAAATCCTTTCCGCAGCACTATTGTATTATGCCTTCCCAGCTGGCAGAATACAAGGATTACTGCTGGCGGCTATAACTGCTGGTAGTAATCACTAAGCTGAAAATCAGACAGGCTGGTTGTACCCAAGTGGATTAACTTTGGTACTATCAGCCTGCCTATAGAGGGATCGAGTCTCGACCTGCTGAACCAGCTGAGATTTGATCCATCAATGGCCATCTTTGGTTTCAGCAGGGATTTCCCCAAAACCTGAAAATTGTTTTTAGGTTGATGTTTAATTCCAGGAAACTTTAAAATGATCCCTTGCAGTGGGGCTGCATCTGCACTGCAAGGGTTAATTGCTTGTTTAAGCTTTGGGAACATAGAAAAGTAGATTTACTTACCCACTCCTCCACGCTCCTAGACCGGTCCTTGCAGGTTCTTCTTCCCCTTGCTCCGAAGGTCTAAGGTCATAATGTCATCAAGACTAATTCAGGGTCGATGTCTCTGCACTGGACGTGACGATGCAGAGAAACAGTCCACCATCGGCGTGTTGTGGATCACCGTCTGCTGGGAAAGTGGAGGAATGGCGTCTCCTCTCCCCTAGACAAAACGAGTGGTTAATCCTTGCAGTGTGGCCATAGCCCCATTGCAAGAGGGGATTCTTTTAGTTTCCTGGGATTGAACTTTAAAGCAGAGGTTCACCGCTAAATTGCTATTTTTACCCTTAGATGGATGCTCATTTAGTCTAGGGGAATCGGCTAGTTGTTTTGAAATCGAAGCTGTACTTGCCTTTTTAGAGAGCGATCTTCTCCGGCACTTCCGGGTATGGGCTGCGGGACTGGGCGTTCCTTCTTGATTGACAGTCTTCCGACAGGCTACCGACGGTCGCATCCATCGCGATTTTCCGAAAGTAGCCGAACGTCAGTGCGCAGTATAGAGCCGCACCGACGTTCGGCTTCTTTCGGCTACTCGTGACGCGATGGATGCGACCGTCGGAAGCCTTTCGGAAGCCTGTCAATCAAGAAGGAACGCCCAGTCCCAAAGACCCATACCCGGAAGTGGCGGAGAAGATCGCCCTCTACAACGGTAAGTACTGCTCGGATTTTAAAACAAATGGCCCATTCCCCTAGACTAAATGAGCCTCCATCTAAGGATATCTAAGGGTAAAAAAACATTTATGGGAGAACCCCCTCTTTAAGACAGGTTATGTAGGGAGAGTGGGACAGAGGAGCTTGACCAGCACAGAAAGGACTATGATATGGCAGCAGGGAGGGCACTATGTTGGAGAATTGACTTCCTCTGGAGTTGTCCAGTTTCTTAGCAGATTCAAAGGCTTATTGAAAGTGAATTGGTTGAAAAACACATTTATTGAAGAGATATGGTGCAAGTAAGCATTTAATATAGTTTTATTTTCTGTGCCATTACCTGTATTTCTTTTACAATTTGGTGACGGGGTCGCTTTAAGCCAGTTTTATCGAATCTGTTTACTGATGATCTTAGCTGTACTTGTTGGCGTCGCCACCCCAGAGACTGCAGTCTGGAAAGTCCTGGCATTGTAAAGTGTTTGCTTCTCGTTAGACTGCAGTAATGAAGATCTGCTGGGCTTCTCATAGATTTCTTCACATGAGGCAGAAAAGCTGATTTCTTTTTTTTCTCTTCTTTATTCCTCTGACAAGAGAGCGCGGGAATTTGGCTGGCCATTGCTGGGGAATGATGTCATATAGCCTAAAGTTGAGCGCTCATCTGCAATCGTTTCAGGGAGTGAGTCATCTGAGCCATGCAGCTGCATAGTCCTGTAAACACGGAGGGGTATTTATGAAAATGTCACACAGACTGTAGTGAAGTTACATAGTTACATAGTTAGTCAGGTTGAAAAAAGACACAAGTCCATCCAGTTCAACCACAAAAAACAAAATAAAAAAACACAGTAAAATCCTATACACCCAACTCCATACCCACAGTTGATCCAGAGGAAGGCAAAAAACCCCAGCGGAGCATGATCGAATTTGCTACAGCAGGGGAAAAAATTCCTTCCTGATCCCCCGAGAGGCAATCGGATTTACCCTGGATCAACTATACCTACAAATCTTAGTACTCAGTTATATTCTGTACATTTAGGAAAGAATCCAGACCTTTCTTAAAGCAATCTACTGAGCTGGCCAGAACCACCTCTGGAGGGAGTCTGTTCCACATTTTCACAGCTCTTACTGTGAAAAAACCTTTCCGTATTTGGAGGTGAAATCTCTTTTCCTCTAGACGTAAAGAGTGCCCCCTTGTCCTCAGTGATGACCGTAAAGTGAATAACTCAACACCAAGTTCACTGTATGGACCTCTTATATATTTGTACATGTTGATCATATCCCCCCTTATTCTCCTCTTCTCAAGAGTGAATACATTCAGTTCCTCTAATCTTTCCTCATAGCTGAGCTCCTCCATGCCTCTTATCAGTTTAAAAGTAAAACATTTGTATACAACCAAGATGGCTTTGCTTCAGCTCTCGCCTATATCTAGTCTTCACTGCATTTCTGTTGCAGGCAGTTTACTATTGTTCATATTTAAAGTGATTTTACATCCTCTCTATATATTTTTTTAAATAACAAAGATGTTAGTTACCTGCTCTGTGTAATTGTTTTACACAGAGCAGCCCTAATCCTCCTCTTCTGGGGTCCCCTGCTCACGCTCCTGCCTTCCGAAGACACCCCCCCCCTCTTTCTCCAGCAAGTGGCTTTCTAGGGGGGTACTCATGCGGGCTCGCTCCTGAGCCCTTGTAGCAGACAGCAGGGCTTTGCTCCACTCCCTCATCCTAGGATTTGATTGACAGCAGCAGGAGCCAATGGCTCCCACTGCTCTGTCTGCCCAGGAAGAAGAGAGCTGCTCCACTCGTGCACAGCTCTGGATCGAAATCGTGCTCGGGTAAGTAGAAGGGGGGATCCTGGACACGAAGAAAAGATTACATTAAAGGTAATAAAAACCTTGAGTCTTTAGAACCACTTTTAGGAAATCACTCTTGGGCTGGGCTGCAATGTTATTTATCCTTTTTGATACTACCTGAGTCAATGAGCTAAAAGTAGAATGTAAAAGCGGTCAGAATTCTTCAGATCCCAGCATGGGACTTAGCTGTCGGAACAAAACCGAGTCGGGCAAACACGGCCCTCACATAGGTGTACACTTAAAGGGGTTGTAAAGGTAAAAAAAAAAAATGCCTAAATAGCTTCCTTTACCCTAGTGCAGTCCTCCTTCACTTACCTCATCCTTCCATTTTTCTTTTAGATGTACCTTTACAACCCCTTTACGTACGCCTGTGTGAACAAAGCCTAAACTGTGTATAGTATCAGCTACACACAGTATGTTGCGCTGTGTTCCGGTAGTGGTATGAGACCTATCATCGCTGTCAGCAATTTGCAGGAAGCCTTGCATTTTGATCAATAAATATAAGGCTTCCTCTGGCTGAGGTGGAGAGGCAAGTGGGTCGCGTGTGTGTCTCTGAATGCAAACCGCGGGAGTTGAGACACCCATCTTCACCCATATTGATGTCAAATTGTCAGCAGTGGCTGTGTCCCTATTCATATTAATGTGACCGCCTGTATGGGGATGCACAAAATATCTGTAAATCCTATGCAGGCAAAACTGCCCTTACATGAGTGTGCACGTAGGTAGGCCCTTCTACAATGCTGACAGAGACTGCAGCAATTAGTAAAGGTAATAGTTACATAGTTGGTAAGGTTGAATAAAGACAACAGTCCATCCAGTTCAGTGTGTGTGTGTGTGTAAAAATAATTCCCGTATACCTGTATATTGTTTTCCAATATGTTTTTTGTTTTTCACTAAGATGCACGTCCAAGAGTATTTTAAAACTATCCACACTGTCTGCCGACACCACCAATTGTGGAAGAGAGTTCCACATCCTTTACAGTGAAAAAACACCCTACGCAGCTTAAGGTTAAACCACTTATTTTCTAGTCTCATCGTGTGCCCCCGTGTCTTTCACTCCCTGGGACTGAAAAGTGTCATACTTATGCTGGAATCACCATTGAGATATTTGTATAATGCTATCATATCTCCTCTGTCATTTCTTCTCCAAGGAGAATTTTGTTAGTGCTTGTAGTCGTTCCTCATAATTGAGGTCCTCCAGTCCTCATTTTATTTGCCCTTCTCTGAACCCTCTCTAGCACATCCCTTCTGTGGATTGGTGACTGAATACTCCAGATGCGGTCTTACCAGAGTTTTATAAAGCGGTTACGCTCAGAATGCAGGGATCGGGAGTGTTACGCTCCTGATGCAGGTATCAGGCGTATGTTGCGCTCAGGATGCAGGGATCAGGAGTGTGCGTTGCATTCAAGATGCAGGGATCAGGAGTGCGTTGCGTTCAAGATGCAGGGATCAGGAGTGTGTTGCGTTCAAGATGCAGGGATCAGGAGTGTGTTGCGTTCAAGGTGCAGGGATCAGGAGTGTGTTGCGTTCAAGGTGCAGGGATCAGGAGTGTGTTGCGTTCAAGATGCAGGATCAGGAGTGTGTTGCGTTCAAGATGCAGGATCAGGAGTGTGTTGCGTTCAAGATGCAGGGATCAGGAGTGCGTTGCGTTCAAGATGCAGGGATCAGGAGTGCGTTGCGTTCAAGATGCAGGGATCAGGAGTGCGTTGCGTTCAAGATGCAGTGATCAGTAGTGCGTTGCTTTCAAGATGCAGGGATCGGGAGTGTGTTGCGTTCAAGATGCAGGGATCAGGAGTGTGTTGCCTTCAAGATGCAGGGATCAGGAGTGTGTTGCGTTCAAGATGCAGGGATCAGGAGTGTGTTGCGTTCAAGATGCAGGGATCAGGAGTGTGTTGCGTTCAAGATGCAGGGATCAGGAGTGTGTTGCGTTCAAGATGCAGGGATCAGGAGTGCGTTGCGTTTAAGATGCAGGGATCAGGAGTGCGTTGCGTTTAAGATGCAGGGATCAGGAGTGCGTTGCGTTCAAGATGCAGGGATCAGGAGTGCGTTGCGTTCCTGATGCAGGGATCAGGAGTGCGTTGCGTTCCTGATGCAGGGATCAGGAGTGTGTTGCGTTCCTGATGCAGGGATCAGGAGTGTGTTGCGTTCCTGATGCAGGGATCAGGAGTGTGTTGCGTTCCTGATGCAGGGATCAGGAGTGTGTTGCGTTCCTGATGCAGGGATCAGGAGTGTGTTGCGTTCCTGATGCAGGGATCAGGAGTGTGTTGCGTTCCTGATGCAGGGATCAGGAGTGTGTTGCGTTCCTGATGCAGGGATCAGGAGTGTGTTGCGTTCAAGATGCAGGGATCAGGAGTGTGTTGCGTTCAAGATGCAGGGATCAGGAGTGCATTGATTTCAAGATGCAGGGATCGGGGGGGGGGGGGTGATGTGAAGTGTAGTGGAGGACACTGCTGTGGGGGTGGCCCTGCCCATAGCCGTGTCCACTGCCCCCTTCACATCCCCACACACACGTACGTGTGTGTGTGTGTGTGTGCGCTCTTTCCCTCCCATAGCATCCTACAGGGGACGTGAAGCAGGAGCTGGCAGAGTGACTTTTAATATTAAGAAGCTGGTGATTGGTTGCTTGGGACCTAGCAACTAATCACCTGCAGGTTAACTTTGCCAGCTCCTCCCCTGCCCTCTGTCCTGGGCTGTGCTGCCTCTCGCTCTCTGCCAAAGCAGGCTGGGGGAGGGAGAGATAATAAACAAAGGGGTGACGGAGGAGAAGGACCGACCCTAGCAATAGCGGGGTTGGCAGCACAGACCCATTCCCTGTCTACCCATCACCTACCCGTGGTTAGGGTGACCACATTTCCAAACTACCATTCAGGGACACCTCCCTTCCCAAAAATCAGCTTGTGCTGTAACGAATCACAGCACAGTGATTGGACACAAGATGCGGGATTTATGACTTCTCCAATCACAAGCAGGGGGCGGGATTGTGCTCCCCCAGGCAATCCCGGCCAGGACAAGTACTGTCAGTGATGTGGCGGCCTTTTTTTTGTGGGCTTCAGATTGGCCCGGGGGGGGGGGGGTGATGATGGTGGTGGTTGTTGTGTCAATTTCATTCCGGGACACTGTATTGTCGTGGAATTAATGTGCCCGGGACAGACCTGCAAAATGCGGGACTGTCCTGGGCAATCCAGGACACGTGGTCACCCTACCCGTGGTTGACAGGTAGCCTGCGATCAACTGGTTGCCGACGATGGCTCTATATATCATTTACAAATAAATAAAACCGAATTGGATAGATCCTTGGGGTACCCCACTAACCACTCTAGACCATTGAGTACACATTATTTATCACGACCCTTTGAACATGCCCCCGTAGCCAGTTTTCTATCCAAGAACAAACCTAATGGTGCAGACTTCAGCTTGTAGATTAGGCATCTATGGGGGACTGTATCAAATACTTTTGCAAAATCCAGATACATCACATCCACGGCCTAACTTTTCCCAAATGGCAGCTCACTTCCTCGTAGAAGGTTAATAGGTTGGTTTGGCAAGAACGACCTTTTGTAAACATGTGCTGATTACTGCTAATTATAATGTTTTCATCAGCAAATTCTTGGATATGGTCCCTTATGCCCTCAAATAGTTTACAAACTACCAATGTTAGACTGACAGGCCTATAGTTTCCAGGAACAGAGCTCTGCCCTTTTCTTGAATATTGGTACCACATGGGCTTTTCTCCAATCAGTCGGTACCAATCCTGTCAGTTTGCTGTCCATTAAAGATTTCTAATTTATTAAAGCCAGCAATGCTTCTCTCCATACTTTTCTCATGACCGGATTACTCCTCTGTCCTTGGTGCATTCTATCTTGATGTGATCATTGCCTCTATTGATTTTTGTTTTGCTATTACAATAATGCGTATATTGCTTGGACCAAATCCAGGCGAGCTGATTTTTTCCCACAGATTGTTTGATAAAGGCGTGCCTAGTATACAGTTTTCCCTGTGCATTCATTCAAGTGTGCAGCCCTAGGAAGTTCCTTTTATTCGTGAAACATCCAGCCCTGGCCAGACGGCTCTCACTACTTTCTGCTGGGGAAACAAAAACAAAACTATAGTTCCTTGACTTCTATACAAGCCTCTGTCAATTGTTGGTTCTAAAGCCAAGACTTTTTTTTACCTTTTATGCATTAACAACTTATGTGCCACGCTATAGCCGAAATATGGCTACAGCGCAGCTCTGTTCCGGGAGGGCGTCCACGAATGCGCTCCCGGGAGTGCGCATTCGGTGCACTCTGTGATTGCTGTGGACAAATCGCGTCGGACCCATGGTAAATGGCCAATCGCATCGGCCCTTTAGCACATGATGAGCTGTGTCCAATCACAGCGGATTTAATTGTAAATGGACTTACCGGTTATCGGCAGAACTCTCCTTATGTGCTGTCACAGCGTGAGGAGAGCAGAGCCGGTAGCGGTCAATCCTGACAGGGGACATGCACACAGATAATCGGGACACTGATCATCAGTGCTGCCCCATCAGTGCAGCCTCATCTGTACACATTAGGCCTCTTTCACACTGGACGGATCAGTAATGATCCGCCCCGTGCACCTCCGCTTGCTCAGCGGGGATCACTCCGTTGATCCCTGCTGAGCCAGGGGATGACAGGGCGGTCCCCGCACACTGTCTTTTCTCCGCTCTCCCCTATGGGGGGATCGGATGAACACGGACCGTATGTCCGTGTTCACCCGATCCGATAGAGGGATGGAAAAGTAGGTTTTTCCTCCGTCACACTTTGGCGGGTCAGATGTCAGCGGGCATGTCACCGCTGACATCCATAAAGGAGCACGGAGCGCCTGTACAGGTCTGCAAAAAAAACTGACAGACGATCCTGAACGGACGCTCAGTGTGAAGGAGCTCTTAGTGAAGGTAAAAAGTTACTTATTTTCCAAATTTGATAACAAACAAAGTTTTATTTATTTTTTCAAAATGTTCTCTTATTAGTTAAGCAAAAAATAAAAAAACTCAGTGGTGATTAAATGCCACCAAAAGAAAGCTCTATCTGTCTTTTAAAAAAAATTATGAAAATGTCATGAGTAGTGTTGCAGAATTGCTCAACTGTCATTCAAAGTGCGACCGCACTGAGCTGAAAATTGGTCTTGTCAGGAAAGGGATATAAGTGCCCAGTAAGCAAGTGGCTAAGGTAAAATGTCCCAACACCTGAAGGGAGTGTGCACATGACTGGGTGCTCTGAGAAGAGCAAGAACGGAGAGTTCCAGAGGTGGACTCCAGAAGAGTAGGTAGGTGTAAGCAGGACCCAGGCTACCTCACATGTGGCCATAGCAAGCAACTGGGTCAGTTTGCAAGTAGTACCAACATCCCAGGGCATTCAGGGGATTGTACTTCCCTATGCGAGGCTGGTGGCCAGAGACTGAACCCGTCCACTCTCCTGGCTGTGCCTGTTCAGTCTCCCTCAGTTTTAGAGATAGCCACATGCTATAACTCTAAAGGCACGCACAATCAAATTTTCCGACGGGAATTGTGTGATGACAGGCTTTTGTCGGAAAATCTATAGAGTAGAGTGGGCTGCCATCCACCTGATTGTTGCCCGCGACCAGTTACCAAGTTGCTTAAGTGGCCCTTGGTCTTCAAAAGGTTGGGCACCCGTGTTGTAGGCATTGGTATAATTTATTCTTGTGTGACGATCCACTTTCACCTATTAAGGCGTTTTCGGATTATGGGAGAAAACTGGTTGGCAAAACAAATTTTCAGAAGAAAAGCCCAAAAAAATTTCAAAGGAAAATCTTCATGAAGAATAGTATTCATATGGAAACTGAACAGGGACCCCCAAGCTGTGAGGAATGAGTGGTAACCACCAAGGTTCAGCGTTGGCGGCTCTTGAGAGAATGAGTGGAGAATGAGTGAGACTCAATGCCGGAACAAGGTCATCCAGTGCCCAGGGCAAAGATGCTAAACTGCGCCCCTCCTTTCCCTTAGGGTCAGGGTTCCCCCCATCCCTGCAATAAACTATTTCCCCAGGGGCAGCCGGCCCTCCTGCCCACCCCTTGTCCCGGCCCTGGTGAGATTGGAACAGATTGTACTGATTTTGAATGTGCCCCCCCCCTAAAGCGAATTATCTGGAGATATTTTCTCCAAGGAAAGTTGTGTTTTGCTGGATTCCCTGTACTGATCACCTCCTTTCATCCATCATCTCCATGTGCAGCAAATGTTCCCTCATTAGTGCTGGGTGTAATAAGCTGGCATCTGCCACTTTTATATTTACTGCCACGCTTCCCAGGAGAGAATGACCCCATTGTTGCCATGTGAATTACTAGCCAGACTGAGGCCAGGACTGTATGTAAATAATTTGCATGCAAAGTCTGCCTCTTTTGTCTTCAGATTACGTGGCACATTGTGAAATCGGACGCATTTCATGGTCATTGTCCAGATCTTGTATGCCTGGGATTTTCAGCATTGAAATGGTCCATGTACTGTACAGAGGACAGTTTTTGAGCTATTTTGAAATATGAAGGATAAGCAAGTTTTTATATCCAACCTTCAGATGCACGTTGGCCTCTGCGTTAAAGCAAAACTGGACACGCGGTTGCCTTCAAGAATCGGTCATGAGCAAATACTTTTAAGAAGCTAGCAAATTATTTGTGCTCCCTGGTGTTGTAGGCTAGTCATAGCTGGTGAGATATGTCCTCCAAATCAGCGGGTATGAACGCAAATGCCAGGCTCGGCTGCTTATAATCCGCTCTCATCACGAAGGACTCAAGGGGAATATATGTACGTTTCACCTCTCCCCACTGAGATAAGAAGTGACTGGGCAGCTTACACCATCAAAAGTGCTCATTACCACCTTCTAGGAGTGCCTTCTAATGGTCTGATCCTTCTCCAAATATTGCATTTTGTCTTTGGACAGCCTTACATGTTTAACCTTGCCTTGAAAAGGAAAGGAGTGGGATTGTAACTGTGCTAGAAGCGAATGGCACATAGAAACAGTGGCCCAGATTAAAAAAGCAATTGCGCCTGCGTAACCATAGTTACGCAGCGCAATTGCTTACTTGCCCCGGCGTAACGACTTCTCCTGATTCAGAGAGCTCGTTACGCCGACTGCAGCCTAAGATATGCGTGGCATAAGGCTCTTATGCCCTCATATCTTAGGCTGCATTCTTACGCAGGCCGCTAGGTGGCGTTCCCGTTGTGGTCAGCGTATAGTATGCAAATTGCATACTAACGCCGATTCACAACGTTACGCGAGCCCTGCGTACGCAGTTTACGTCGTTTGCGTACGTCGGGTTTCGCGTAAGGCTGCACATGCTAAAAGCAGGGGCAGCCAATGCTAAGTATACCCTTCGTTCCAGCGTCGCAAAGTTTAAATTTTACGTCGTTTGCGCAAGTGAATCGTGAATGGCGCTGGACGCCATTCACGTTCACTTTGAAGCAAATGACGTCCATGCGACGTCATTTGCCACAATGCACGTCGGGAAAGTTTCCCGACGGAGCATGCGCCCTACGCATACGGGATCATTTAAATTGCGCGCGCTTACGCCGGGCATTTTGCCGGAGCGCCCACGGCAAAAACGGTGCCCTGCGCCTACGTAAAAAATGTGCAAATGTTACTGAATCTACCCCTGTATGCGGAAAAATGTATACTTATTTCATTAGTATAAACGTATATATAAGGATTTAATTAAAATTTGGTTCTCAGAGCGAATGTTGGAAGTGGCGGGTCACTGGTTTCCCAAATTTCAAAAGATGGTGGTCACAGGAGAGTGTCCCATTCCTACATGTTTCGCCATTCAGGCTTCATCGGGGGATTTAATCTGGGACCACCAGTTCATAATCCAGCTCTAATTTGTCACATATCACTTGCCATGGCTTGTGAAAAAGAAAACCAGATACCCACCTTCACCCAGCCAGGACGAGGGGTGAAAGTATGAAGTACCCCACAAGGGTGAAAAAACGGTCCAAGAGTCAAGGTCCATCACTTCCAGCCATGAATAAGCACTGATTTTGTGCGAAACGTCGGCTGTTTCTGTTGCTGTGATCTGGTAATGCTTTTGCTGTTTGTTTAATAAAAGACAACCTGTACGGTTTTTGGAGTGCGGCCATCCATCCATCATTCATTCAACCATTACACTTCCAGGACTTCTTGTTCTTCTTTACAATAAAGATAGTACTTGATGACATTGGCTGTATGTTTGGGATCATTGTCCTGCTGTAGAATGAATTTTGGGGCCACTCGCACATCTCCATGATGGTATGGCATGATGGATACGTATTTGCCTATATTTCTTAGCATTGAGGACACCATTGATCCTGACTGAATCCCCAACTCCATTTGCATAAATGCAGCCCCAAACTTGCAAGGAATCTTCAACATGCTTCACTGTTGCCTGCAGACATTCATTATTGTACCGCTTCCAGTCCTTTGTGAATAAACTGTCTCCTGCTACAGCCTAATATTTCACATTTTGACTCGCCAGTCCAGAGCACTTGCCTTTTTTTCTGCACCACAGGTCTTTATATTTTTATGCATAGTTGAGTCGCTTAGCCTTGTTTCCACGTCAGAGGTATGGCTTTTTGGCTGCAATTATTCCATGAAGACCACTTCTGGCCACACTTTACCTGACAGTAGAAGACTGGAGTACCTGGGTCCTACTGGTTTCTGCCAGTTCTGTGCTGATGGCACTGCTGGACATCTGATGTCGAAGAGAAGTACGCATGATGTCTCATCTGCTGCCCCAAGTTTCCTTGGCCAACCACTGCATCTACAGCCCTCAAATTGCCCTCAAAATGCTGTCTTCAGCTTTATATACTGTTTAGAAAAGTGCACTTTCTGTTTATAATGTTCTCTTCCTGTTCAAGCAGGAGGAGGGAAGTCTTGCCATACACTGTGAGACAGCTGATTGGAGGAAAGGTACACACCCCCTCTCCTCATAGGCAGAGACCTGCAGGGCTGTTCTGTGAATCGACCAGCTTTCTGCTAATCTATTTATAGCACCCACCCTGACACAAATTTCAGGCTGGTTTTATCTCAGAAGATGGAAAACTTATCAGAAGTTATCGTGCTGATAACAGAAGAACAGAGCATGAGACAGCCAGAGGACATAGTGCTTTGGAGAGAGATAAGGAAACACTACTGATATATATATATATATATATATATATATATAATGTGTGCCCAGCTCAAATTTCATGAATTGGGTTTACATTATCTTTAATGAGTGTTTCAACTTGCATATGAAATTGATGATCATTAGCACCTGCTTGGTATAATTGTTTAATCACACACCTAACTCTAATCCTACAAAATCCCTGACTTTGCAAGTGTACAAAATGAGAAAGTGTAAGAATTGATGTTGGTTTGGCTACTTATACCTGATAAAGTATTGTGTGGTGTTTCTTTTATTACTGCGATCAGACCATACAGCAGATCTGAGATCTTCCTGTTTGCAAAGCAGCTGCGGGGTATAATCAGATTTGAATTCCAGTTGGCCTTGGAAAACTGCTTGGAGTGCTTTTGGCGTGTACTATTATGAGCAGACAGCTGATTAACATGTTGCAGTGTAGTATAAAACATTATCGTTCAAACATCTCTGCAGAAAAGGAAAAGCAGCAAATCGATATATGTTGTACAATGTATTTAGTTACTGTATGTTAAACCTATTGATGCATCTATGACACAATCTTGCTAAGGGGAAAGCTTGGTTCTACATGCACCCTGACGCATTTAGATTTGTGTGTAATCTGATCTCTCCTACTCTTTAATCTGTTTTGTGCAGCAGAAATCTGGTGCTTTTTTTTTTCCAGCTAGCTACAAGTGGTATGTAATCTCTGTGTGTGTGTCTGTGTGTGTGTGTGTGTCTGTGTGTGTGTGTCTGTGTGTGTGTGTGTGTGTGTCTGTCTGTCTGTGTGTGTGTCTGTCTGTCTGTGTCTGTGTGTGTGTCTGTGTGTCTGTCTGTGTGTGTGTCTGTGTGTCTGTCTGTGTGTGTGTGTGTGTCTCTGTGTGTGTGTGTCTCTGTCTGTGTGTGTTTGTGTATGGTTATCTGGTATATGGTGTGTGGGGGTAGGGGGAGGGGGTCTATTATATCAGAATTATTGTAAAAGCGAAGAGAAGGTAAAGGATGTGCATGTGAGAATGATCAGACCCTCTAATGACTGATTAAGGCCCCTTTCACACTGGGGTGTTTTTCGAGCGTTATTGGAGCGAAGCCTCATCTGCAATCCCAATGTGCTGGTAAAGCACCGCTAAGACCCTAAAGTTTTAGGGCGTTTTTGCAGTACCTCAGTGTGAAAGGGTAAGGCGTTTTTACAGCGCTTTCAATTCATTTCAATGGAGAGGGGCGTTTTTTTCAGCGCCCAAAAGCTGCTCCAAAGATGCTGCTTGCAGGACTTTTCTCAACGCCATGCCAGTGCAACGCCTCAATGTGAAAGGGTAAGGCATTTTTACAGCGCTTTCAATTCATTTCAATGGAGAGGGGCATTTTTGGAGCGTTTTTTTCAGCACCCAAAAGCTGCTCCAAAAATGCTGCTTGCAGGACAGTGTGAAAGGGTCCATTGAGATTCATGGGGAGCGTTTTATGAGCGTTTTAATAGCGCTATTTTTAACGCCAAAACGCTGTAAAAACTATTCAGTGTGAAAGGGGTCTAAAAAACAAACAGCCTGATGCCCTTATGTATGGATACCTTAGCAGAGCTATGCTGTTTGTCTATGTGAAATAGATAATTCTAGGGCCGAAACGACTAATGGATTAATTCGACAACTAATCTGATTACTGATTGATTATGAAATTAATCAATTACAATTTTCATAACCGGCCAGTAACATAATGGGGTTAAAAAAACTAAAATTAGCCCTTTGTAGTACAAAAAAGCAAATCGCTACTGTAAATATTACTTTCACTGTCCCACAGTAAAAAAATGAACCCCTTATAGTAGCGATTATTTGCTCTTTTTGTACTTAATTTAGTTTTTTTTAACCCCCATTATGTTACAAAACATCTCAGGCCGGGGTCACACCTCTGTTTTTTGGGGCTTTTTGCAGAAACATACCACAGTTCATTTACATGTTTTCCTATGGGACACGTTCACATTCATGATTTTTTTCAGATGCTGCGTATTTGGAAAGGGCAAGGACTTTTTAACGCAAAACGGTGCTATTTTTTATTTTTTTTGTTCAATATACTTCAATGGAGAAGCTGCAGAAAAGCATGTAATGTGTTTTTATAGCAATTTGTGTTTTGTAATCTGCCCAACAACAAATTGGCCCAAAAAAATGTCAAAATTCAATTTTTTTTTTTTTTTTTTTAAGGCTATTCGATTAATCGAAACAATCGGCCAACTAATCGATTATGAAAATAATCGTTAGTTGCAGCCCTAGATAATTTGACAGCTGCCTCAGAACAGGGCCTGCGGTGTTTAGTGGTGACATCATCACATACCAAGTAACCAATGTCTGCTGCACTCTATGTAACCGTTCTAGTAACTTGTAGATGTTTGCCTATCTGAAATACTGGATGTGTTAGGAGCTTAACATAATCTTTAGCAGAATAAATTGTGATCTACATTTCCAGTTTACATTACATTTGGCTTTGCAGACAATACCTTTTGTCAAGCTTATTAATCAGATAATGACTTCAAACAAGTGTCGTCTGTGTTTCACGGCTGAGTAAATAGTAATATTATTCCCTGCAAACAATATTCACCCAAGGTGCAGTCAGGTGAATAGTGTCTGTAAGAATAGTGCTGTCAATAGAGAAGCAGGTTTTCTGCTGATGGGTGTTGCTGCCATCTAGGGGATGAATACCAGAATGCAATAAATGGCAGTATAGCTCTGTTCAACTGTTTGTTGTTACAGCAGGCTTTTGGGCCTCTTATGTTGCTTCATTTTGCTAGAAAGTAGAATAAAAAAACTCCTAAATGTAAACGGTATTCAAATTTTACACCACATATAAAAAGCCCAACACTCAGGCCGACTGATTCAGAGTAGGTTGTAGAATAGAAGCATATTTTATTTGTCTAATTTTTAGATGGGTTGGACTTGTGTCTTTTTTCAACCTCACAGACTCTTGGGTAGATTCACAAAGAGTTAGGCCGGCTTATCAGTAGATAAGCCGACCTAACTCAGAATCTACGCCGACTTATGTTTAAGTGTATTCTCAAACAGAGATACGCTTAAACATATCTAAGATACGACGGCTTGCGCCGTCCTATCTTGGGTTGCAATATTGAGGCTGGCCGCTAGGTGGGGCTTCCATTGCGGTCGGCGTAGAATATGTAAATGAGTAGATACGCCGATTCACGAACGTACGCCCGGCCGCCGCAGTACATTTACACCGTTTCCGTAAGCCATTATCAGGCCTAAAGTTATTCCATCCATTAGATGGAATAGCAATGTTAAAGTATGGCCACTGTTCCCGCTTCGAGATTCAAAATTTTTACGTTGTTTGCGTAAGTCGTCCGCGAATAGCGATTTACGTTGTTTACGTCCACGTCGAAATCAATAGGCGCGTACTTAGCCGCAATGCACACTGGGAAATGTAGGCGCCCGGCGCATGCGCAGTCACAGATAAAAATTAAAAAACGTAAGGTCAAGCACAATTGTCATAAAACACGCCCCCCTAACACACATTTGAATTCGGCGCCCTTACGCCTGCCCGAATTAGGCTACGCCGCCGTAACATAGCAGGCAAGTACATTGAGAATCGTGTAGTTGCCTAGCTAACTTACGGCGGCGTAGCCTAAACACGCTAAGCTACGCCGCCGCAAGTTTAGGCTATTGTGTGTGAATCTACCTATCTGTAACTATAAAGATGTTCTGATCAAGTGTTTAGGTAGTTGCACATAATTAGAGCTTTAGGGTGACATTCAAAATGAATAGTACAGCAACAATTCACAAAGTCAATGCAGGTCTATCACAAAAACATCACCACAACACGTGGTAACACACTAATAACGCATTGTGGTGCAATGCGTCGGAAGTCCAATATTTTGGCCTGTTTGTAGCACATTAAAAACAAAAGGGCGACCTTTAGGCCTCATGCACACTGGACGTTAAAAAAAAAAAGTTAGAAAACCACCTAGTAGCTTTGCATTGAGTTTTTGAAAGTTTTTCAATGTTTTTGCAATAGCAGTTTTTCCGTGTTAGCGGTTTTCCGTGTTAGCGGTGTTTAGTGTTTTCTTTCTTTTTCAGTGCATGTGATCAGCACAGGGCCAATCGGCGCTGTCCAGACAGAGGGTCAGGAGTCATGCAGCTTCATAGGACAATTGGAATAGAATGAAAACTCCTCCTGCAAGCTTTAACCAGACACTGATAGTCACAAGACTGCTATATAATGCTGATGAGAAAAGGAATTTAGCAGTTAATATTTACTAAAATAAATTACATTTTCATGTTCTGTGGGAGAGCAGATATAGTGCATGCAGGGTCCTGGGTTTAGGGACACTTTAAAGCACATTGACATACACGCTCAAACAATAGTTCAAATGTTATGCACATGTAGGCTTCCCATCCTCTGCCTTGTGAATAAACTGCCCTGATTAGCTACTCAAACCAATAAATTTTAATTATTTCTTCGGATTTGGCATATAATTTGCATAGGTCTTGCTGGGTAGATGAACTACGCCTCCTTCTGTGAGAGGAGATTGTCTTAATCTGATTTGAATCATGTTAGAATTTTCATGTTTATCAAAAAATATTAGTAACTTTTAGAATACATTTTAATCTGTCCTATATTTTAGTGATGCAAACCGTTAAGCTCAGACGGCGAGTATTTATCCCATTAATCTGCGTTGTAATGTTAAATAGTCCCCGTCGCAATTACTGTCTCATCTGCATGCCCAATTATATATTTAACGTGTTTAATAAAACCCATTCTTCTCACTCGGCTACGTTTTGCCAGTCTAGTAATTTATGCCTGAAAGAGAAGCAGGCCGACTCGAGCCGCTTTGTGAAGAATTGCCTATTGTTACACGCAGCCTTGTTCCCTTGCCACAGTCTCCGTGCCCGCTCTGTGCCCTGTAATTTTATTTTATTGCTCATTCAGTCACACAGCTGTAGGTTACTGTATAGTAGGAGAAATGCTCAATATTGCAGGGTTTTGTTCACCTTATTTATCTTCAGCTCTGTATCCTTCAGATAATTTGCCATTTTCTTCTAACCACACCCACTGCTTTCAATTTTCCGGCTTGTTGGCCATTTCCGTACATGTGGAGCTTTAAGGTACACTTCAGTCACCAAAAAAATCTTTAAAAGGAACCGGTCAGGATAGATGTAGCACACCCACTGTCATGTATTTAAATCTGAGTTCCAGTCAGAGGTGTAAAAAAAAAAAAAAATAAGAAAAAAATGCGATTTTACATATCCATGAACATCACTAAAAAAAAAAAAAAAAAAAAAACACTGTTAAAGTGGAGGTTTACCCTAAAAAACAACTATGTACCATGCCATACAGCATACTAGCGTCGGCTACAGTATGCCTTTATTTTTATTTTTTTGCGTTGTACTTACAGTTTAATCCTTTAGTTTCGTTTCAGACTCCCGCGGGGAAAGGCGTTCCTATGAAGAGGGGAACATGATTGACGGCCGGCTATGGCGCGTCACGCTTTCCGATAATAGCCGGAGTAGGACTCGGCTCTTCACGGCGCTATACGGCGCCTACGCACAGACTAGGAGCTGACTGCGCAGGCGCCGTATAGATCCGAGTCCTATTTCGGCTATTTTCGGAATGCGTGACGCGCCATAGCCGGCTGTCAATCATGTTCCCCTCTTCATAGGAACGCCGCGGGAGTCTGAAACTAAACTAAAGGATTAAACTGTAAGTACAGCGCAAAAAAATTAAATAAAGGCATACTGTAGCTGACGTTAGTATGCTGGAATGGATGGTAGACCAAGAATTTGTTTTTTTTTAGGGTGAACCCCCGCTTTAAGGGCCAGATCAGACTACAATTTCTGTGATTCGGGTGCATTTCTGCATTCACATTTTTGATGCATTCTGCTGCAGTAGTGCGTTTTTTTTATTTTCATCCTTTTTTGTCTTCTTCATTGCAATTCAGGACATGCGCGTTCTGGTATGTGTTTGATGCATTTTGCTGCTTTCCATACAGCGAAAAATGCAACGTGTTCTACATGGAAAGTACTGGGCGTGCGTTTGATGCAGATTAACTACTTCAGCCGGGAAGGTTTTACACCCTTAATGACCAGGGAATTTTTTATTTTTTGCGATACGGCGCTGCGTTACTATAACTGACAATTGCGCAGGCATGCGACACTGTGCCCAAACAAAATTGTCCGTGCCCCGCTTATAAATAGTTTTCTTTTGGTGATATTTTATTTATTTTACCACCTTTGCGGTTTTTATTTTTTGAACTTTTAACAAAAAAAGAGCAACAATTAAAATAAATATCTAAAAAAATGTCTTCATAAATTTAGACCAATATGTGTTCTGCTATATATTTTTGGAAAAATATATATCCCAATTGGCGTATATTGATTGGTTTGCGTAAAAGTTATAGCATCTACAAAATAGGGGATATATATTTATGGCATTTTTCATTTATTTCTACTAGTAATGGAGGCGATAATTCTTTTTTTATTTTGGGGGGGGGGGGGGTTGTGGCTGACAGATTGGACACCTAACTGCCACTTTGACACTTTTTTTGGGAACCAGTGACATAATTACAGTGATCGGAGCTAAAAAAATATGCACTGTATTAATGACACTGGCAGGGAAGGGGTTAACATTAGGGACGATGAAAGGTTTAAGTGTGTTCATGTTCGTGCTTTCGTACTGTAGGGGGGGGGTCACTGCATGGACACAGTGATCCGTGTTCCTGATTAGCAGGAACTTAGGATCAGTGTCCATGCCTGACAGAACAGTGGTCTGCCTTGTTTACATTGACAGAACGCCGTTCCATCACAGTGTGAAGAGCGATCGCAGGCGGACATCGCGTCTACCGAACCCGCTGATTGGCTCCCCCTGTGTCCATTGAGCACACAATTGTGCCTCTTACGGCCGCTGACTGCAGCCTGACACATCCGGATACTCTATCACTGACGAGGAAGAGGTGGGGCTTTGTTCCAATGGATGGCCGCTGACTACAACGTGACACATCGGACGCATGCGCAGTGAGTGCCCGGCCGTGAAGCCAAAAGCTGTCACGGCCGGGTGCTCACAGTTGGATTGGAGGCGCCGGCGGAGAGGGGGGAGGGAGACGAGCAAAGCTCCAGGCGGCCGCGTCGCTGGACAGTGGAACAGTTAAGTGTCTGTTTATTAAAAGCCAGCAGCTACACTTTTTGTAGCTGCTGACTTTTAATAAACATAAAAAAGGCTGGAACTCCGCTTTAAGTCTAAACATTGTAACAATTTGTCCTTTTACATCAAAGGAATACACTTCTGTTTAAACATTAATGAGAGCCGGCGGTGTCTTCTGGGTTCTTTCACCTATCCCCCTGATGTGCACCAGATTCTTCCTCCTCCAGTATTGCCTTTATAAGCTGATGCCTCCTGGGAAATCGGATGTTTATATCCCAGGAAGCTGCAGGAGACAGCCTATTGGCTACAGCCAGAATGACACAGAAATGGCGAGCCAGGATGCACAGTGTCCAGGGTCGGTCAAAGGCTTTATTCCATGTAATGGTCAGATGAATGAGAACAGTGAATGTGTCGGGCATTGATTTGTAGTATACAAATCTGACAGCTGCCGCTGTTTGCACCGTGTTTATTACGGGCAGAAATATTCTGTGGCTGTGTGAGCGTAGAACCGAGAAAAAAAAGTCTTGTTCTTTCAGATTGAGAAGAGAATGCGGTAGTGGAAAATTTAGATTTTGCTGCAAAGTTCCACATTCATTTTTCTGGGATGATCATGGATCTTGTTATTCAAGCAATTAAAGAAGGTCTTTTATAAATGACTAATCTGTATCTCATGAGAACCTACAGTGTGAAGGGTTTGTATCCTTTATGCCTATAGAATGCAACTTTCTCAGTTATTCCCGGTTTCTGTGACAATCGGAAAGGAATGTAGCGAACGTCACACGTGGTAGGCAGCCGAATTAATAAAAGGACCTCTGTGTCCCGCTCTGCTAATCTGCTTGACAAATCACCGCTCAAAAAGGCCTTTTCCTTTCCATCTGTGGTTGTGTACGGGAACAAAAACCTCACTATTTCTTATTAATTTTTATTTTCTAATATTAGAATATGGAATAGATTTAGATGGTCCAACAGCTGCTATTCTGTGATTTTTCTTGGTTTTGTCAGTTTTCCGCATCAGCCATTTTTGCAAAGGATCATGGGTTACTCATGTAACAAAACAGTGCAATAAAACCTACAAACACTGAGCCTCGGGTGTATAATCTGGAGCTAAATGTCACCTATAGCAGCCAATTGCATTTCAGCAGTTTATAGTGCTGTTAAAGAGGAAGTAAACCCTGATGGGTTTTACTTCCTGCAAATTAAAAGCATGATGGGCTAGTATGCATCGCATACTAGCCCATTATGTGACACTTGCCTGCAAAAGAATCCAGCGATGTCCCCTTCCGGGCCGCGGCTCTGTGATTCGCCGGAGCCGCGAGACCTCACTCCCGCGCGTGCACACAGGAGCCGCCATTAACGGCACAGGCTAGGGAAGAAACGGCACGGAGTTTCGTTTTTTCCCAGCGCATGCGCCATTTACATTATCGGCGGACTACAAGTGAAATATCTCCTAAACGGCGCATGTTTAGGAGATATTTCCACTACCTATAGGTAAGCCCCCTTCTAAGTCAGAAAAAAGGGTTTACAACCCTGTCAGTCCTTCTTTGCTTTTTTTTTTTGATCAAGCCTTAACGTAGGTTTTCTGTCTCCTTGTGATTCTAATAACCTCTTCTGCGCAAGACCTAAAGAAGGGAGGGGACTTTTCCTTGAAACGTGTTGGCTGTGTTTGATCTCAACCAATAAACATTTCAAAAAGACCTTTACTTGATATTAACTTTTGTACCAGGCACTCCTCAATACCCACCCCAGAATTTCAGCTGTCATTATTCTGCTGTGGGTTCAAAAGTTTTTTTTTATTTTTTTCTGAGTATACTACAGCTTTAAAAAAAAAAAGTGTCTTGATGTTCACTATGGTCACTTCTTGTACAGTAGTCGGTACACAGTATATCTCTGTGGCATAGGGTGGCTCCTCTATTCAGAATGTGTCTGCAGAATTAGAAAAGCCTTTCTTCACCAGAGAATGCCATCAAGGGTTCACTATACTGTGTTTCCCCAAAAATAAGCCCAGGTCTTGTATTAATTTTGGCAACAAAAGACACAGTAGGGCTTATTTTCGGGGTAGGCCCCAACATGTAATGTGCTGTCATCTCTCCCCCTGCCTGAGAGGAACCCCCAGTGTGAACTGAGTTAAAATGCTTGTAAAATCGTATAATCCACTCTATTACAGTAGTATATAATATACAATGTGTGTGTGTAATATAATTGTTTCAAATTTCTTCATTATAGCGCCGCTCTGCGCTTCTGTGATTCGCTGGAGCTCTTGTCCACAATTATATTACAGAAACACACACATTGTACATTATATACGAATACAGTGGATTATAGGATGTTACAAACATTTTACACTAGGGCTTATTTTTGGGGTAGGACTTACTGTATATACTCGGGTATAAGCCGAGGTACCTAATTTTACCCCAAAAAAGGTGAAAACTTGTTGACTCGAGTATAAGCCTAGGGTGAGAATGCAGCAGCCACTGTAAGCGGAAAAGAGGGTCAACAATGCCCATTGCCACCTCACTGCCCATTTCCACTGTGCCCATTGCAGCCTTCCTGTGCCTGAGTCAGTGTACCTGGAATTTTTACAGGCTACAGGCTTCCATTCATTGTTTAAAAGTCGCGGTCTCCTCCTGGTCCCGTTCCGTGATAGGCATTTCCCAGCAGCCTATTACGAACGTCTACTCATCCTTGGACTCGATTTCCCAGCAGACACTGTGTTAAGTGTTCCGCCAATCACGGACAGTCTCTTGTCCGAGGATGAAAAGACGTCCGTGATAGGCGGAACACTAAACACAGTGTCTTCTGGGAAACGCCCATCACGGAAGGGACCAGGGGAAGCCACGACTTTTAAACAATGGACGCTCGCACCCCTCCAGGTACACTGACTCGAGTATAAGCCGAGGGGGGTATTTTCAGCCCTAAAAAAAAGGGCTGAAAACTTGGCTCATACTTGAGTATATATGGTATATTACAGCCCTCCTGGAAAATTAAGGCTAGATCTTTTTTTCGGGGTAGGTCTTATTTTCGGGGAAACACGGTAGACTCAAATGGAAATCTGTATCTCTGATGTAGTTTTATCACCATGTGCTTAAGCCTTATGTCGGCCACTCTTTACACCCAAAGGAAAATGATACAATTTTTAATATTTGGACTTTGAGTAGGTGACAAATGTTCTTTCTTAAATGAAATCTGTAGTGTATTTTCAAGAAGTACATATCTGTTGTAAAGTACAAATTTTTGCTTGCTTTTATTATTCTGTACATGAAATAAAATGCAATATAAAAGTTCCCTGTATCGATCATCTGTACATCCTGTATGGAGAAGGAGGTTTTTGATTAAGTCGGTTGCTTGACTCATAAACTTGCAATAAGGAAAAGGAGCCTTGAAGCAAAATGTTATATTTATTTGGGTGTTGCATTGAACAAATCAATATTTCTTTTAACAACACTATATTTAGCGATAGATGATTTCAGTGTTTTGATTTTTATGTATCTCCAGCTGAATCAGAATGTGGAAGTGCAGCGGGGTCGCCTTCGCGATGACATCAAGGAGTACAAGTTCCGTGAAGCGCGCTTGCTCCAGGATTACACCGAGCTGGAGGAGGAGAATATATCCCTGCAGAAGCAAGTCTCTGTTCTCAAGCAAAACCAAGTGGGTATAGATTGATTAGAAGTACCTTGAAAATATTTTTAGGTTCTTTTTTTTTTTTTTTTTTTTTTTTTTTGTGTTAGGGGGCTTATTCAAATTAATGAGCTGCCCAATGCAACAGGATTTAAAGTGGATGTAAAACCTGTGTGAAGTGAACAGCATCAGATGATACACAGAGATAAAACAAAGCTCCCTATAGATGTTTTACATGCATATCTGCCGTCTTCAGCTTTCTATATTCTTTGCACATCATGTTACAAATCTTTTTTCCTGTCTCGGCAGTGGGAGGGGAGTCTGGGCATACACTGTGTGAGCTGATTGGAGGGATGGCACACGCCCCCACTCCACATAAGCAGAGGAATGAAGAAACTTGTAGAGCTGTATTGTGAATAGACAAACTCTCTGCTTATCTATCCCAGACACAAATTTGCAACTGCTTTCATCTCCTGTGTGTCCGAGAACTTTTCAGACGTTATAATGCTGATAACAGAGGAATGAAGCAGTAGAAAGACATGAGATTTAGGGCTTTGGAGAGAGATAAGTAAACACTACAGATATATGTGCCCAGGTTAGAATTCATGAATGGGGTTTACAACCACTTTAATACAGAGCTACAGTGTGAACAGACCCCGAGACTTGGCTACAGGAAAGCTAATGGGCATTAAAGTATGTTGGTTTTTCTCCTAACCTGTCTGGAATGTATTAGGCCCTTTTCACATGGGGACCGATCCGCTCAGCGGGAGAGCGCTCCGCTGAGCCGGCGGATGACCGGTCCGTCTCTGCTCACTGAGCAGGGACTGACCTGTCTGAGCCCCGATGTTTCCTATGGGGAGATTAAATGGAAACGTACAGCGTGTCCGTGTTTATCAGATCTCGTCCGATCCGCCAGACACATGGCTAATTCTTTACAAGGATGTCTAAACCCAAGAACAAACGTTTTCTCTATTGCACATTTCTAGTCCTTGTGGCTGTTCAAGCTAAGTACAGAAAAACACTTGTTGATTTTGATAGAATTCTAGTTCCCTTGTCAATTCCTGACCACTGAATTAAAATATCAATCTTATTGGCCTTCCCATCTGTCTTCTTTCATCTACAGATGAGGAGAGGGGAAGGTGTTTGTAGTCCAAATCAGGAGGTCAGCTCAGTCTAAGCTGCTTCTCTGTATATACTGTATGGTGCATCACTGTTGTCACCCTAGGACAGGAATTATGTTACTGGCAGGATCACCAGGTGACAAAGGAAAACTAACTGAAGAAAGGAAATGAATACAGCCGCCTCATCTATAGACTGCTAAGCTGCAGTATATTAAATTTTAGTTTTTGGGTTTAGATGTACTTTTAGGGAAAGTTCACACCAGACACAGTTCTGACTGCCATTGGAATACATGGAAAACACTATGCATGCATTTTTAGTACAGAAAAAATGCACCCTAAACTGTACTGCGTCTGGTGTGAACTGGCCCTAAAGGAAAACTTTTCTTGCCTGTGTCAACCATTATCACTTTCCTTAACCACTTAAGACCTGGACCAAAATGCAGCTAAAGGTTTTGCGATTCGGCACTGCGTCACTTTAACAGACAATTGCGCGGTCGTGCGACGTGGCTCCCAAACAAAATTGGCGTCCTTTTTTTCCCACAAAGCTTCCTTTTGGTGGTATTTGATCACCTCTGCGGTTTTTATTTTTTGCGCTATAAACAAAAATAGAGCGACAATTTTGAAAAAAAAAACAATATTTTTTGCTATAATATCCCCCAAAAATATATAAAAAAAAACATTTTTTTTCCTCAGTTTAGGCCAATACGTATTCTTCTACCTATTTTTGGTAAAAAAAAATCGCAATAAGCGTTTATCGGTTGGTTTGCGCAAAATTTATAGCGTTTACAAAATAGGGGATAGTTTTATTGCATTTTTTTTTTTTATTATTACTAATGGCGGCGATCAGCGGTTTTTTTGTTTTCGTGACTGCGACATTATGGCGGACACTTCGGACAATTTTGACACATTTTTGGGACCATTGTCATTTTCACAGCAAAAAATGCATTTAAAATGCATTGTTTATTGTGAAAATGACGGTTGCCGTTTGGGAGTTAACCACAGGGGGGTGCTGAAGGGGTTATGTGTGACCTCATATGTGTTTACAACTGTAGGGGGGTGTGGCTGTAGGTGTGACGTCATCGATTGTGTATGCCTATAAAAGGGATCACACGATCGATGACGCCGCCACAGTGAAGAACGGGGAAGCCGTGTTTACACACGGCTCTCCCCGTTCTTCAGCTCCGGGGACCGATCGCGGGACTCCAGCGGCCTCGGAGCTTCGGACCGGGTCGCGTGCGTGCGCCACGGGCACGCGACCCACGGCTGGGTACTAGCACAGGACGTACGTGCATGTGCCCAGCCGTGCCATTCTGCCGACGTAAATGTGCAGAAGGCGGTCCTTAAGTGGTTAAAGTATAATTAACGGCAAAACATTTTTTTTTGTTTTGGAGAGAGTGAAGATGAATTCGAACACCTGTCAGTTTTTATTGATGTCTGTTTCCCCGTTAAAGAGATGCACCCTCTCTATTTGTCCTGTTTACCATTATTATTAAAGTGAAAAAAATCCCAAATTTTGGAGAGGTCCCCAGAAAAGTAATAGAGGGGAAATTTCCACACAAGTTCTGGCGACCTGGGGGTCCCCAAAGCATTCCCTTTTAATTTGCAGGGATTTCCTCTTACCTCCTGCTTGGCTATGGGACAGGAAGTGAATGGAAATCTTCGCAATGTGACACAGGTGGCAAAAAGACTGACAGGGGTTATAACCCTCTTTACTCAACCCAAAATGAAAATAAAGTTCTACTTTAATCTTTCTGTAGGCATCAGTAGCTGTCATTTACTTTTGTTGAACCCTAAAGAGGGTCATTGGGAAGCATTTATTGTAGGCTACAGATTTTCAATTTCTTTTACATTGTTTCCTCTAGGTGGAATTTGAAGGTCTTAAACATGAGATCAAAAGATTGGAGGAGGAGACCGAATTCTTGAACAGCCAACTGGAAGATGCCATCCGGTTAAAAGAGATATCGGAGAGACAGTTGGAGGAATCTCTAGAGACTTTGAAGACAGAGCGTGAACAGAAGAACAACCTGCGGAAGGAGCTGTCCCATTACATGAACATCAATGACTCCATGTACAGCAACCATCTGAGCTTCTCCCTGGATGGACTCAAGTTCAGCGATGAGATTACAGAGCCGAACAATGATGATTCCATGAATGGTTTTGAGCATAATGGGATCATCAAAATGAATGCTGACAACAAGATGTCCACCCCCAAAAAGAATGACCCGTCTCCAAGCCTGGTTTCTGATCTGCTAAGTGAGCTAAACATCTCTGAAATCCAGAAATTAAAGCAGCAGCTGATGCAGGTATGACAAAATGCTATTTGATGGCCAACATCTTAAATTGTTATAAGGGAATGAGAAACTGAAGTTCCTCATTGCGGAATGATTTACAGTTCACTGCATTCCATTTTATGTTAAAAACACTACTCTCACGCATATTTTTTAATAGTTCCATCTCTGATCTCCACCTGTCAAGGCTCCATTAGTGAGTTTTTCCCTGTAACTGCTTGTGTCTCCATCCCCTGCCCATAAGGCCATAATGTGAGTGTTGCTGCTAGACCATCCAGTCAGGGCCATCTTATTCAGTGGGCACAGCCCAGGGGCCTCAGGTGCCCATGGATGGGGCCCCATCAGGACGGGCAGGGCGAATCCCAGGCAGGTGCACCATGCCCCAGCACTATAAGCTGCTGCAGAAAAGGGACGCCAAGCCTCTGAAGCTGGGGCATGCCACTTGACTGCTCTGGTTGCTAGAATCTCTGGCAGCCCGGCGCCTAGCAACCAGTGACGTCAGAGGCCTACGCCACCCCAGCATTTAGAGCGTGCCGCGGCCGCCCCAGCTTTCATAGCGTGCCGCCTCTGCGGCTGGAAAACTAGATCGGCTCCACCCACCTCTGCCATCTTCAGACTCAGACAGCGTAGCACGCCATCTTCATTGTTTGGGCCCCAATGCATTTCTTTGCCCAGGGGCCCATGATGCTATTAAGATGGCACTGCGTCCAGTAATGTGTACTAATCCATCTGCGTAACATCATCAGAATTGTAATTGTTTTGGTAATTGGGCAGAGCTGAACATTTTGAGGGTATCTTGCACCCACATCCAAATAAAAAAAAAAAGAATCGCATGTATTTTGAACAGGAGTGTGGTGCATTTCCTGTCTGTATCGCATGTGGTTTCTCACACTGCATCAGTGTCACTATGACAAGCCTGGGTTCACACAGCATAATGGGAGATATTGGCACACAAGAAGATCAACCCCTGAAACAGACCTAAAAAGTCCAATAATAGTAGTCCGTAAAGTTCAGTACCAGAGGCTGATATCCCCAGAGTGAGAAGCCAGCTCTGTAATAAGGCAATATAGAAAGCCAGGGAAGCGCTATCCAAGTGCAGCAATGGGCAGCTAGTTTCATAAAAAAATAGAACGACTTGTATTTTAAAAGTACATATCTCGCATGTCAAATACAAGTCTGTGCGATCATAGTGTCCACGTCTTGCCTGATGCGCTGATGATTGAAAACCATAGCCGCTTGCATTGCTCACAGGGCTGGGGGAGATGTGTAGGCATGTCTGGATAGGCCTGTAGAGGGAGCTCACAAGCTCCAAGCGTGTAGCCTGTTACTGCAGTGTTCCACCCCCCAAGCTGACGTCACTACCGCCCTATACCCATATGTGCCCTCAAAGCTGGTTTACATGGATCTTAGAACTTTCTACATCTCCTCTAGCCCTGTGAGCACCACACGCAGCCATGGTTTTCCATTATCAGTGGGTCCTATGACCGTGCAGATTTGAGTTGTTCTAACCATTTTTCAAATAAACTATTTGCCCATTACTGCACTTAATGGCGCTTCCCTGTCTTTCTAAAATGGGTTCACACAGGAGCAGTGGGGGAAACCACATATGACTCGGATAAGTCGCGCTACATTCCTGTGCGTTTTGTATGGGTTTGAAATCACACTGCAAAGGTGCCGCTTTTAGATATCATAGGATTTACTCAAGTACAAGTATCGGCACCTATACTGGTATCATTATTGGTGCAACCCTACATTATGCATCACTGGTTTCTGAAAAGTAAACGTATTAGTTTCCGTATTTTTGTTGTCAACCACAAGTCATTTTGAGCTTTCATTCTGATTTCACCTTTATTAAAATGTTGTTTTAGGTCGAAAGAGAGAAGGTTGGTCTTTTGTCGACTCTTCAGGAGTCTCAGAAACAGTTAGAGAACACCAAAGGAGCCCTGTCTGAGCAAAGTGACAAAGTTAGCAGGCTTACTGAAAACCTAAATGCCATGAAGAAGCTCCATGCCACCAAGGAGCGTCAGTCTGCCCTGGACAATGAGAAAGACAGGGACAGCCATGAAGACGGGGACTACTATGAGGTTGACATTAATGGCCCTGAGATTCTGGAATGCAAATACAAACTTGCTATGGCAGAAATCCATGACCTCAAGGAGGAACTGAAGACTGTAAAGTCCAAGTACGAAGAATGTGAGCTTAAGTACGAAGAGGATAAGAACAGGTTTGAAAGTGAAACTCAGTCTATGGCAGAAAAGATCTCCTATCTAGAAATGACCACACGGCAAGATCGAGACCAAGTTGTCAGACTGGAGAAAGAACTCAAGAAAGTGAGTGACGTGGCAGGAGAATCGCAAGGAAGTCTCACAGTGGCACAGGATGAGCTTGTCACATTTAGTGAAGAATTGGCCAACTTGTACCACCATGTCTGTATGTGCAACAACGTGACACCCAACAGGGTCATGCTGGATTACTACAAGGAGGGAAAAGGTGGCAGAACCAGTCCTGAGGGTAAAGGGCGCAGGTCACCAATATTGCTTTCCAAGGGTCTATTGACCACAGAAAATGGCCAAAGCGAGTGCGGATCTCCAGTATCTCCAGTTCCATCGCCTGTTTCCGACCACAGAAAGGAACCCATGAACATTTACAACCTCATAGCCATAATCCGTGATCAGATCAAACATTTACAAGCTGCAGTGGACAGGAGCACAGAGTTGTCTCGGCAGCAGGTGGCCAGCCAGGAGCTTGGACCAGCGGTGGACAAAGACAAAGAAGCCCTCATGCATGACATCTTGAAGCTGAAGTCTTTGCTCAGCACAAAGAGAGAGCAAATTGCTACCCTGCGCACCGTATTGAAAGCCAACAAACAAGTGAGTAGCGATTGGCTATGGAGCTTAAGCAATTATTATTTAAATTATAATTTATTCATTGGGTGATCTGCTCCAAAGAAAGTAGGTTAGGTTTCATTATTGCAGATGGAAAAGTGTATTTTGGAATTAATCTCTAGAGCAGCTGAATCTTTCTATTCTTAAATCAAATCAAAGCTATATATCCTCTTTATTTCCTAATTCAGTCTTATCTTTCCTTTAAGAACTGTGTTCGTCTGCTGTGCTTTGACTAAATTTGAAGGGCCTGTACTCTAGATTTGGAAAATATTTTTTTTTGCTAAATACCATAAAACAGTAATTACATTTTTCAAGAATTAAGACCACAATTCAAGAAAATAAATTGAAAAGACACATATGAAGCCCTTTTCTGGGGAAATGAGTAGCATGCACAGTTTATATCACTAAATTCTTCTTCTCTTTGTCCTACTCCAAGGAATACCATTTTTTTTATATAGGATGTAATTATGAGAGTTTATCAATTAGCCTCAAGATAACATGTTGCACACCAGTCCCCCATGCCTGAGCCCCCTCCCAGTGGGTGGGGCTTCCTCTCCCCTCCAGCTGCCATCACATTTAAAATCGGCATTCATTCACAGGGATCTGTTAATAAACTACAAGTCCCATCTACCACTGTGGTAGACGGACTTGTAGTTTCAATGGGCTGTTGGTGTGTGCTAATCAGCACGCTTGTAGTCCATTCACAATTCATATAGCTCTGAAACTGATTTTAAATAAAAAACTGGCATGGGTTCCCCCTCCAAGAGAATACCAGGCCCTTAGGTCTGGTATGGATTTCAAGGGGAACCCCAACGCCGAAAAAACAGCTCAGGGGTCCCGCCAAATCCATACCAGACCCTTATCCGAGCATGCAGCCCGGCCGGTCAGGAAAGGGTGCGGACGAGCGAGCGCCCCCCCCCCCCCCCCCCCCGAACTGTACCAGGCGGCCCACCCCAAAAGCACCTTGTCCCCATGTTGATGGGGACAAGGGCATCTTCTCAACAACCCTCGCCGTTGGTTTTCAGGGTCTGTGGGCAGGGGGTTTATCGGAATCTGGGAGACCCCCTGTGTGAATGGGCTCTCATGTGTTATGTTTCCAATTAATTTACATGTATAGGTCAGCTGGAGGCCTTCATTTAGTAAAGGCTATGTGTTTTGTCCAGAGAAGTGCAGCAATCTGAAATTCCTATAATCGGAAGAATCTCCTTGTTAAATGTTTTTTAGTATGGAACACCTCGACATACAGTATACTCAAAGGAGATCTATGGTCACGGCATACATTTTCATTTTGAAACCTCAGCATTGTAATAGCTATACAAACAGTTATTTTTCAAGCCACAGGCTTACTTAAAGAAAATAAATCTTCTTTCATGTTGTAAGTGCTGCCTGTCTCCTCGCCCATCTCTTTACACAACTTCCTGGATCCCCCTGCATTGATGTCACAATGTACAATATAAGATTTCCTATCATCTGTGCCCAGTCTTGCCACACAAAGTTAATCCAGCTCTGAGCAATCCTCTTTTATTGTTCAGTGAAATAAAACTGACTTACAGAGAAAAACCTTAGTCCGTTCCGCCTCCTTGCTGTGAGTGACAGGTTATTTACATATCACATGCACTAGTTTCAGACAGGCATTATTTTTTAATTCCCACCCCCACTCCTTTTCTGAAGTCATGTGGTTACTTTTCTGGATTTTGACTGGATGTTAGTGATCATAGCAGAATTCAGTGTAATAAATACACAGGAAAAAATGCATGTTGACAAGGGGAGTGTGGAGGTGGGCGGAGAGTCTACTGACATCACTACTCCGCCCACCGAGCTCCAGACAACAGATCCACCCACAGAATCTGCAGTTTTTCAGGTCTCATAACAGACAGAGGGGAGACATTTGACAGGTAAGGATACATGCAGGAGGCATGTATATCCTTATAGATCAGCACTATGGCAGTAGTTTAGAAAGGATGAGAGTGGGTTTATATCCACTTTAAGCTTCTCTGCTGTTTAGTTTTAATTTCTAAGGACTATATATCCCATGGTACTTTACTGTCTGCCAGCAATGTGATTCCTGTACTAACTCCACCTCCTGAAACTCTTAGCACCTCTGTAGCTCATAAGACAGGCTCGGTGAAATGCGTGACACAGCAGTGCCTACTCACAGGACACTGTAAATGCATTTCACAGAATTCAAGGAAATGTGTGGGAATCTTCACAAAGTAAATTTATAAACTTCATGATCAATCAGATTAATAAGAGTAGCCTAGGGGAGCTGCGGTGGCTCAACGCGATTGGCACTGCGCTGACAAGCCATTCACCTCTGCAGCTAGAGGTTCGGATCCCGGTCTCAGCTACATGTGAATTGAGTTTGGTGGTCTCAGCCCGGCTCCTGGTGGGAGTGCTATGCGAGGTAAGCTTGCGCTTAGTACGCCCACCCCCCTCCCGCAAAAACCACCACACTTACACGCACTCGAAATTGGGTTAACATGCACGCACTTTGACCACGCGGTCTCTAAAAAGAGAGGCGAAGGACTAACGGGGCTGGTTGAGCGGGCTAGATCCTCTCACTCCCTTATAGGGAGTCCCTCTGCCCCGTTGGGCTTCAAAGCAGAGCAGGTAGGGAGGACCCCCTCACACACCCACCATTGCCACCCGGGGCATGGAGAAAGGTGGCAGATTGCCTCTGGGGGAGGCCTGCCTACTCCCAACTCCTGCAGTCCGGCTCCTCTCTCGGTTACACGCACAAAATACACTTAAAAAAAAAGAAAGAAAAATAAGAGTAGCCTAAAAATAATTTAAATCTAAAGAGATAATATATTGATTTTACATTTTGACCATAGATGCACTTTAAAGCTGAACTCCAGGTAAATAATTAATGCTCCCTTGAAGTGGTTCTGCCACCGCACTGCAAGCGTCAAATGCTCATTTAGGTTTAGGGCCCCAAAAAACTATTTACCCATCTTCCACTCCCGCAGGCTCCTTCCAGGCTGTAAGACCAGTCCCTCTTCTCACCTATGCTCCAGTAGTCACAGGTCATCTGACATAATGTCCAATGTAGAGCTCATAGCCCTGCACTGCACATAAGACCTTGAGGGATAGTCTACTGTCAAAGCGTAGGGAAGTAGAGGAAGGCCCCAGATGCGATTGGGTTTTGTGCCCCCTAGATCTGAACTAGCACTTAAACCTTGCAGTGCAGGGGTAGCCCCACTGCAAGGGAGCGTTTCTCCTTCCCCCTGAGATGGGCTTTAAAAGATTTCACTTTTATTGTGTGATGGCAAAACCCCTGTTATTATCCAGTAGTGTTACCAAGTCAACATTTTCTTTCTGCAAAGCTTCTCTTAAATATATGGATTGGGATGGTCAACTGGCATAAGTGGATTTTTTTTTTTTTTTTAAGAGTTTTGACCATGCAAATTTGGAGAATCCTATTATTTCTTCATCTACTACCACCCTGGCTGTTATCTTGTCATATCTTCTGGCCACTAAACTTGTCTACCCATTTTACATCAACAGATTGGGTCTTGAAGGAGAAGTACGGCCACAGCTTTTTAGGTTCTACTTCTCCTATGGATCACAGGAGTGCAGTTTGTTCTACACTCCTATGACCCATTTCCAGCTGAGGATTAAAGCCCGCTGTTGGCTCATGTCACCCAGCTGGTCCAGGCTCTGGATCACTTCTGACTTTACAGTCGAGATCCATCTAGCAGCCTGGACCGGCAGCCGGCTCTCCCCTCAGCAAACCGCTGGGAGACCTGAGCCAGATGCTCCTGCCCCCTTTGCAGTCTGTTTCTTCAGTGAGCGCTGGAGGGGCAGAGCAGAGAGTCGGTGACTGGCAGCCATGGCTCTCTGCTCAGAGTGGAGAACTGAGCTATCAGTGGTGTTTGATCACTCAGCTCTCATAGTAGAGGCCGTGGGGGATAAATGCAACATCAGATCAATGCTGTGTCCACCTAGGTGAGTTTTTTTTTTTTTTTAATGGGCCAAGGCCATTCTTTCTATTTTATCGAGCAGTACCTGTACATAGAGGCTGTTGTAAGTTCTTTTCTGGGGGTGCGTCATCTCGCCGGCCTGGGATTTAATTGCTGCTGCATTGAAGCTTTAGCTGCTCCTAACTGCAGCTTAAGGGTGCTTTGAAGACTCTGTGAAGTTGCTAATAAAAAGTTTGCAAATGCTACCCTAATGCAAGCTGAGGCTTGTGTACAAGGCCTAAAAGAACATACTGAAATGGAAGTATTCTTCAGTAATTTCATGTGCTGGATGGAAACAAATTGCAGAGCCTGTTACAGTCAGAGAACTCTGATGGATAAAACAGATGACCATACGCATTGAATTACCATTAGTGTGTGTTTCTATTTGGCAATTAATTGGATAATGATAAATATATGGCAAGCTCTGCCATTGATACAGATGTGGTGCCTTTATAATTCATTTTTCCGGTAAATTGTGTTGAAGGATCGGGGAAGGAGTTATATAACATGCAATATTACACGTTTTTCTTACAAGCATAGTCATGAGCTCTCCATGGTGCCATCCATGATTGAACATTGTCTGGTCTCTCTATTTGGTGTTAATAGCATCCCTTATCTGTGTTGCTATAACTGACTTTCAGATAAAAACCAATTACTGCCTTTCCTTTTCTTCAGACCGCAGAAGTCGCTCTTGCCAACTTGAAAAGCAAATACGAGAACGAAAAAGCTATGGTGACCGAAACCATGATGAAACTCCGCAACGAGTTGAAGGCCCTCAAGGAGGACGCTGCTACATTCTCCTCTCTCCGAGCCATGTTTGCCACAAGGTATATATATAGATTTTTTTTTATTCCAGACTAAAGGTCCCTGCAATAGTAACACATTTACACTTGCCTCTCCTCCACATGCCACGTGCCATCCTTCAACCCTGTATCGCTGCAAGGTTATTTGGCAAAGGTTTTTAAAACGGTTATGCATCTCCCTACACCCAATGCCTTAAAATGGCAGTATGGCATTCTGTTTTTAAGGGGGAATATTCAATAGTGTCTGGTGGTACTGGTCTTTTTTTTTTTTTTTTTTTTCTGGCACAGCATGACTTTTTTGCTGCCTCTTTAGGCACAGGTTTTTAGCAGTTGATAGTTTCATTTATCATTTTTAGGTAAATCGGGTAAATTCCACCTTACAAATTCATATTGTTAAACCGTTCAGTGTGAAACTATTGCAGGTTTGGCAGAACTTTTGAATCCTTTCATGTGGGGTCAGCAAGCTTTTAACGTGCCGAGTTTCCCATAGCCGGAAAATCTTGACAAGGTTGTAAAGCCCCAGAGAGAACAATTCACAATATGCGTTATAATTCATACCCAGATCTCCTCTATATCCAACAAAAGGCAGGAACAGGAATATTTCTTTTCTCTGCTGACATTCCGGATTATTCCTAAAGAACTTCTTACAGTTAGCATTGTTTTGTTTCCCTTTGATGTTCACACATATATAGAAAGCAATAAAACACACTGGTGAATGCACATTGTAAGAATATGCAACAAGAGGCATTATTTATTATGTAATCCAGTTCAAAGGTTTCTTGCAGTAATTAGATTAGTGGCAAATATTAAAAAAAAAATGCTCTGAGAAGATCTCCAAGCAGTCTTCCACATCTTTATGTGCAATTTCGTTTTTTACCTTAGACCCCCCTACACACTATACAACTTTTGCTGTCTGATTTCCTTTAGATTTACCAAAACCATGTAGTGCAGGGGCCTGCCTGATTGCATACAAATTGAAACTCTTAAAGTGGGAGTTCACCCGAAAAAAAAATTTTAACATTAGATTGAGGCTCATTTTGTGAAGGGGAATCGGGTGTTTTTTTTTTAAATCGAAGCAGTACTTACCATTTTAGAGATAGATCTTCTCCGCCGCTTCCGGGTATGGTCTTCGGGACTGGGCGTTCCTATTTGATTGACAGGCTTCCGACAGGCTTCCGACGGTCGCATACATCGCGTCACGAGTAGCCGAAAGAAGCCGAATGTCGGTGCGGCTCTATACGGCGCCTGCGCACCGACGTTCGGCTACTTTTGGAAAATCGTGACGCGATGTATGCGACCGTCGGAAGCCTGTCAATCAAATAGGAGCGCCCAGTCCCGCAGCCCATACCCGGAAGCGGCGGAGAAGATCGCTCTCTAAAACGGTAAGTACTGCTTCGATTTTAAAAAAACTACCCGATTCCCCTTGACAAAATGAGCCTCAATCTAATGTTAAAAATTTACTTTTTGGGTGAACCTCCACTTTAAGGTTTGACCTCATATTATATGGTTTTGGTAAATCTAAAGGAAAAAAATTTTTTAAGAAAATTTGTAGTGTGTATCCAGCTTTAACCACTTAAGACCCGGACCAAAATGCAGGTAATGGACCGGACAGTTTTTGCGATTCGGCACTGCGCCGCTTTAACTGACAATTGCACGGTCTTTCGACGTGGTTCCCAAACAAAATTGGCTTCTTTTTTTCCCCCACAAATAGAGCTTTCTTTTGGTGGTATTTGATCACCTCTGCGGTTTTTATTGTTTGCGCTATAAACAAAAATAGAGCGACAATTTAAAAAAAAAATGCAATATTTTTTCCTTTTTGCTATAATAAATATCCCCTAAAAATATATAAAAAAAATAATTTTTTCCTCAGTTTAGGCCAATACGTATTCTTCTACCTATTTTTGGTAGAAGAAAATCGCAATATGCGTTTATCGATTGGTTTGCGCAAAATTTATAGTGTTTACAAAATAGGGGATAGTTTTATTGCATTATTATTATTACTAATTTTTTTTTACTACTAATTGCGGCGATCAGCGTTTTTTTTTTTTTCCTGACCGCGACATGGCGGACACATCGGACAATTTTGACACATTTTTGGGGCAATTGTAATTTTCACAGCAAAAAATGCTATAAAAATGCATTGTTTACTGTGAAAATGACAATTGCAGTTTGGGAGTTAACCACTAGGGGGCGCTTCAGGGGTTAAGTGTGACCTCATATGTGTTTCTAACTGTAGGGGGCGGGGCTGGACGTGTGACATCATTGATTGTGTTTCCCTATATCAGGGAACAGACGATCAATGACGGCGCCACTGTGAAGAACGGGGAAGGTGTGTTTACACACAGCTCTCCTCGGTCTTCAGCTCCGGGGACCGATCGCGGGACTCCATCGGTGATCGGGTGCCACGGAGCTTTGTCACGGCTGGGCACTTAAAGAGGACGTACAGGTACCATTCTGCCGACGTATGTGTGTAGGAGGCGGTCCTTAAGTGGTTAATTATCCCCAAATCTATCCAAGTAAAAAGTGTTCAGCTAGATAAAATGGCTAACATTTACGGGTCACTTCTTTATTCAAATTGAGCCAATCCAGGTTGGAACCGGTTTCCACTTGCAGGATAAGTTCACCTTTGGAAACATGTTACACGTTTTTAGGGTGTAATGTGTAACATGTTCCCAGTGCTGCAGCCCGATCCCCGCAATCCCTGTGACAGCAGTATGGGGAAAAGTTGCCCGTACTAGCTATCACTTTTTAAATCAGCGGGGCTCTGCCCACATAGCCGCTTCGTTCATTCATATGGCTCTGTGTGAATGAACTACAACCCCCGACATCCTTGGCGGCTGTTGGCTTGTAGTTCTCAATGAACTATCACACTGCTGTGGAATGCTTTGGTAGTTCATTGATCTTTCCTGTCAGTGTATCTACTTGCCCGTATGGGAGGTATGGGCACACAGAAGATCTGCAGGAGACCTGCATGGCTAATCGCTGGTGCAATGCTTTACAGGCTCCCAAAAAAAAGCATATTTTTTTTTTACCTGCAAAAAGTTTACCTGCACAGCAGAACACCGTGGTACACACGTTGCAGTAACAAATGGTAAAAGACAAGTTTTACTACCTATTACCACAATCCAATACCTGAATGGGTCTTTAATGTTTGAGGAATCCTTTTTTTTTTTTTTTTTTTTTAATACTAAACATTTGTTCCTTATTTTGTTACATTTTAACCACTTGCTTACTGGGCACATATACCCCCCTCCTGCCCAGGCGAAATTTCAGCTTCCGGCACTGCGTCGCTTTAACTGACAATTGCGCGGTCGTGCGACGTGACTCCCAAACAAAATTGACGTCCTTTTTTCCCCACAAGTAGAGCTCTCTTTTGGTGGTATTTGATCGCCTGTGCGGTTTTTATTTTTTGCGCTATAAACAAAAGAGCGTAAATTTTGAAAAAAATACAATATTTTTTACTTGTTGCTATAATAAATATGCCAATTTAAAAAAAAAAAAAAAAAAAAATTTTTCTCAGTTTAGGCCGATACGTATTCTTCTACATATTTTTGGTAAAAAAAAAAAAAATCGCAATAAGCTCAAAAGTTATAGCGCCTACAAAATAGGGGACAGAATTATTTTTTTAATTTTTTTTTTTTTACTAGAAATGGCGGCGATCTGCGATTTTTATTGGGACTGCGACGTTATGGCGGACACTTTTGACACATTTTTGGCGCCATTCACATTTATACTGCGATCAGTGCTATGAATATGCACTAATTACTGTAAAAATGTGACTGGCATTGAAGGGGTTAACACTAGGGGGTGAGGAAGGGGTTAAATATGTTCCCTATATAGTGTTCTAACTGTAGGTGGAGGGGGGGGGGTGACCGATCTGTGTCCCTATGTACAAAGGACACAGATCGGTCTCCTCTCCAGAAACAGGACGCTGTCTCTGTGTAAAACGGCAATGAGAGATGATCTCATATGTTTACATATGAGATCATCTCTCATTGGCCGCACAGATCGCATCGCAAACGGCTACTCTGATTGGCCGTTCGCGGCGATCTGTAATTGGCTGTGTCCAAGGGACACGGCCAACACAGAGTTTCCCCGCTGCGCGCTCTGGAGCGCGCGCGGGGAACGCCCAAAGGGGCGGACGTCAATTGACGTCTAGTTGGATTTTTAGATCCGCGCTGTAGCTGTCATTCGACTATAACGCGGGTCTCAGGAGGTTAAAGGACCTTATCTGCTAAATTGCAAAATCTCACATTTCATAGTACTTTGTTAATCAAATCCTACGACATAAAACTGTCGGTGTTCAGCCACCAGTCATAGTCTTCAGTTCAGGAAAAGCTCAGGTAGCCTATTTTATTGAGTAACTTTTACCAATGAATACATCTGGTTAAAGATAGTCTTTTGTCGAGGGAATTGCGGGAGACCAAATTTCTAAACCCAGCCCACCAATGAAGTCTCAATAACCTAAAACATAATAAGAGGGAACATGGACGGTGCCTTCTTTCTCCTGAATTTGAGCCAACAAGATGAGGTATGCAGCTGACTTTGCCTTTTATAATCTACATACGGTACTTGTTTCAGAGCACTGATTCAGCAGTTATTTATTAAAGCAGCAGGGGTCAGCATGACGGCCAAACTACTAGCATTTAAAAAAAAAAAAATCAGCAGTGGCGTTCCTCAGATTTCTCCCAAGACCAGATTACTTCTATTTATTCCATGTTGTTGACTAATTTTGACTGCGCCAACTTTGATAATACATTCTGCATCTCCTGTTTTTGTCCTTACATGTTCCCATTTAAAGAGAACCTTTCCTACCAGGTTAAGCTCCTGAAAATGCAAGGCACCTGGCTTTCTGCAGATTTATAGCCAGATTCAGGTAGACGTGCCTAACTTTAGGCAGGCGTAGCGTATCTCATATACGCTACGCCGTCGTAAGTTAGAGAGGCAAGTACAGTATCCACAAACAACTTGCGTCCTAAGTTACGGTGGCGTAGTGTAAATGTGCCGGCGTAATCGCGCCTAATTCAAATGTGGAAGAAGTGGGCGTGTTTTATGTAAATTAAGCATGACCCCACGTAAATGACGTTTTGAACGAACGGCACATGCGCCGTCCATGGACGTAACCCTGTGCGCATGCTCCAAATTACGCCGCAAAGACTCATTGCTTTCGACCTGTACGTTAACTACGGGCAAACGACGTAAAATTTTTTAAAATTTGACGTGGTTCCGACGTCAATACTTAAAATTGGCTGGGCCATCTTTTTGGTGGTTTATTTTTACGCCTGAAAACGCCTTGCGTAAACAGGCAAGCGTACGTTCGTGAATAGGCGTATCTTGCTGATTTACCCATTATAGGCGTAAATCAGCGTACACGCCCCTAGCGGCCAGCGTAAATAGACAGCTAAGATAGGACGGCGCCGGCGGTCGTATCTTGGAAACATTTAAGCGTATCTCAATTTGAGAATACACTTAAATATACGACGGCGCAGATTCGGAGTTACGACGGCGTATCTACTGATACGCCGGCATATCTCTACCTGAATCTGGCTATTAGTGTTTTGAGAGTCACAGGCTTGGCTTATGCATGCAACCTGTGAAATCTGCATGCTTGCTTTAGAACAAACTATTAAGGCCATTAAAAGAGCCGGACGGTCCAGCATTAACAATTTCAGAAGAACTCCGCAATGGCAGCTTATACTTCTTTTGGCACAGGTTCCCCGTGATGTGATGCTTGTCGTTCTAATCCAACACTGGAAAGACCACATACAACTGATTTGCATGCGATTCTCAGGTGATGGTCGTGTGCCGTGGTTTAGGAAGGCACTGTGGGGACGTCTGTTCCTGCCAGCTACCCGCTTTCCTGCTCGACAGCAATAATTAAACCAAAAGCTTCATTAAAGTGTGTTTAAGCTTTGTGCCCATCTGTGCTGAATATTAATCAGCTATAGCTAAGCAGTAGTTACTGTATATAGGAATTGACACTCTACAGGCTGAATCTCGGTTATAAAACCTTTTGGAATCCTTCTAATCTGTTTACAAAGTTTGAATCATGGGAGAATGAAAAGGAAAATAGTAATAGTTTCTGTGGTCAACAATCAGAATAACTCCCTACTTTACCTAAGCAGCAAGAAAAGCCCGGTTTTCCATCTTTGTAAGTCCCTCAGTCAGTTCTTGTTCCAGAGCCTGCCATACATGAAGCCACTCGTGTCTTCCACCCACAGAGTGTAAATGATTCCCCAGTTCTGTATCTTGACATAAATACAGCAATTAGTCTGAGCGCTTTCCTTACCACCGAGACTGCAGAGTACCTGAGGCAGCCCGGGCACAGTGGGAACTATTAATCCATGAAGCTGGCTCCCTGGGGATGGCGCATTGTAATTACACTTTAGGAAAGCTGAAAGGTTCAGTATAAATAGAATAGGGGTCCTCGGAGACCCTGAATGTCATATTCAGGTCACCTAGATGATGGAAAATGATTTCCACAGCCCAAACTGGAATAATTACTCTTATGTGTCAAGCATGTTGGCACGTGCTAATAATACACGTCATGGTGATATTGCATGGAGGGTTCACAGAAGATGAAATGAGCCTTCAAAGTTAGAAATCCTTGGGCTGCCCACACCAGCCTGGAACATCATCTTTATTTAAAGTGGTTCTAAAGCTAATATTTATTTTATTTTATTTTTTAATAAAGAAAGATCACTGCCCTCACCTATAACTGGCCTTCACAGCAAGGAGCACTGGAAGGGAAAACACATGTCAAATAAAACCAAAGAATTTCAAAGCTCAACTTACCAACCAGCCTGCAACCAACCGAATTAACCAGTCTAATAGTATGCGTTAAAAACAGGGGTTTAGTTGCACACGTTTGCAAATACATGCGTTCACTGCAGGCCCCGCCAAGGCACCCTGTATCCTGCAGACCCTCAATTTTTTGCTTTTAAAGCAGGGGTCTCAAATCTTTCGAAACAAAGGACAAGATTATTGTCCTTCAGGCTTTAGGGGGGCAGTACTGCGATCAGTGGGATTAGGAGATGCCTAGGCATCAGTGCCCCATCATTGGTTTTAATGGAAGAATAGTGCCCCATTTTTTATCAAAAAAGGAATAGTGCCCAGTTGACAGTGTCAGCAGGGGGAATGGTGCTCCATCATTGGTGTCTGTTGGTGAAATAGTGCACCAAGGACCAAATAAAGACTAGGAAAGGACCACTTGCCTCACTCCTGCGTCGATAAAGCACTGTCCCTGGCTGCGGTCTTCTCTCCTCTCGCCCTCTTCACACAGGGCCTAACGGGCAGCAGTGGGAGCCACTGGCTCCTACTGTTGTCGGTCAAATTCAGTAAGGAGGGGGTGGGTCTAAGCAGCGCAAAGTATGTTAATATACACACACAGCCTGGCTCGGGAGCAAGTGGCTTGCTATGGGGGCATTCTGAGAAAAGGAGAAGCCTAGAGTGCCAATGGGGGACCGCAGAAGAGGAGGGTTTGGGCAGTTTTGTGCATTATTAATTCACAGAACAGGTAAGTATAACATGTTGGTTATTTTAGAAAAAAGCCTTTAGGTCTTTAAAGCGATAGTAAACTAAACTGCAAAAAGACATAAAAACAAACTTCTCCCTGAAATTTTAGGGCATAATGTGCTAGTATGAATCGCATACTAGCACAATATGGAAGGCCTAGTTTAAAACAAAGCCATCCAACAGCGTGTTGTCGTCATTGCCAGGGTTTCCATTTTCACCTGGTCTTCCTTCCAGGTTCAGGGGCTCCAGTCACGATCATGTTAATCCCGCACATGCGCATGGTAGACCGCGGCACAGTCCTCTGAAGGGACAGCATGAGTGTGCTGGTGACATACCTGTTTGGGGAAAAAGCAGTCGGTTTGTTTTAATGCTCTGCTTCCCAACAGAAGGCACTCCCCTTTTATGTTTCAATATTCTTTATTGAAGTTTTCAAGCAGAAGTACAAAAATCTAAGATACTTTTGAAATTGGAGGCTACGTTCTCCTGAGCAGACTTAAAGTGGTTGTAAACCCTTCTACCCAGGGAAGTGACTGGTCTCAGGTGATACACAGAGATTAAACAAACCCTCCTACATAAATTGTACCTGTTTATCTGCAGTCTTCTCTTTTTTGTAAAAAGTCCAGAATTTTTAAAACTTACCTCGGCTGTCAGAAAAAAGGGGTTGGATGGTTGAAGTTACACTCTGCAGTGAGGAGAGCTCTGGAATATGGAGGAAAGGGACCCCCCCTCCCCTTCACACAGCATACAGGAACAGGGCCTGAGTCTGTCAATCAGCTGGAGGTCCCTCCTTTGTCACCATTTTTCTCGGTGTCAGGAAAACTTGTCAGAAGTGATTCATGCTGATGGCAGAGGAACGAAGCAGCAGACCGAGATTACACTTGGTGCTCTTAATTGACATAAGTACACCCTATAAAGGGATATGCTTTGTTCCCATATCATGTCTGAGGTTTACAACCACTTGTGGACCACCCTTAGTACATTTGCTGTGGCCGGGGCGGGCGCTCTGTGCCAGGTCATGTACCTAGTACATGATCTGACCCTTCCGGGTCTGGGGCGCGCTGCCAGCAACCTGCTCCCGCTGTGGTTACACACGATGGGTAGCACAGACTCGATGTCCACCAGCACAGGCAAAATGACAATCTGCTTATGTAAACGAGGCAAATTGCCGTTCTGTCAGAAGGGAAGGTATTGATTCTGTGTTCCTGCTAAGCAAAACAGGAGCGCAGATCTTTGCCTTCCTCTAGTCAAAGCACCTCCCACACAGTGAGTAAGCACAAGCTAGGCATACCGTTAACCCTTTGATCGCCCCTGATGTTAACTCTTTTCCAGTACAGTGAATATTTTTTAGCACTGATCACGGTATTGGTTGCACTGATCCCCAAAAATTGTCCGATTTTGTCCGCTGCAATAGTGCCGATCGCCACCATTACTGTACTGGTAAAAAAAAAAAAATCATCCCAAAGTTTGTAGACGCTATAACAAACAAATCAATATACGCTTATAAAGAAATGTATTTTTTTTTATTATTATTGGATATGTTTTATAGCAGAAAGTGAAAAATATTCTTTTTTTTTTTGTTTGTTTGTTTATAGCGCAAAAAATAAAAACTGCAGAGGTGATCAAATACCACCAAAAGAAAGCTCTATTTGTGGGGAAAAAAAGGACAAACATGTTATTTGGCTACAGTGTCGCACGACCGCGCACTTGTCAGTTAAAGTAACGCAGTGCCGTATCGCAAAAAATGGCCTGGTCATGAAGGGGAGTAAATCTCCCGAAGGTCAAGTGGTTAACATTCAAAGGCAAGTGTTAGAAGTTTAGTCATAAGATAAGTTCTTTCTGTGCTCTTCTTAAAGGGGTTGTAAACCCTTGCGTTTTTTAACCTTGATGCATCCTATGCATTAAGGTGAAAAACTTCTGACAGTGATCGCCCCCCGTTTTACTTACCTGAGCATGTTTATTCCCTCGGTGGAGACGCGCTGTACCTCTCTGCCTGGGGTTCTCGGCTCTGTACTGGCTAGATTGATAGCAGTGCAGCCATTGGCTCTTGCGGCTGTCAATCAAATCCAATGACGCAGGGGCGAGTCTGGCATTCTGTGTCTATGCGTGCAAATGCTGGACTCGGGAGCGCGCCTGCAAGGTAACCCCCAGGGAGAGCGCTTCTGCCAGGGGGTTTACTGAATGCGAGGAGGAGCCACGAGCGCCGCCGGGGGACCCAAGAAGACGAGGTTCGGGGCCACACTGTGCAAAACGGTCTGCACAGTGGAGATAAGTATGATGTGTATGTTATTAAAAAAAAAAAAAAAACAGGGTTTACAACACCTTTAAAGTACAGCTATTGGACATTAAAACGATGGATGGAGGAGATCCCATTCCTCGACTGAGAAGGCATAAAAGCACCACAGACCGCATTATTGTATAGATTACAAAGATTCAAAAGGATCTGCTATAGAAATCGGTTGTGAAACCAAACAAGTAAGGGGAAGAAAGGGCCAGGAGAGAAAAGTTGTATCTTTTCCATGGAGTATATTCGGCTCCTTAAATATATTGTATCCAGGTTCCCAGATCTTCTCAAAGGTCCTCATCCTCTCATTGAGGGGGACCAACAATCTTTCATTACTCATCAGCCAAGAGAGTCTAGCTTTATTGCATTCATATGGAATGGACGAAGATTTCCAATAAATCTGAATGGTGATTCTGGCTGTTAAATATATGAAAACAATCCGCTTCCTCGTGTTCCTGGGGGCCTCATTGGTGGTTGGGTTCAAACCACTCACCTTTTCTTTGTTCCTCCACCGAGCTGCCAGCAGTGAAGAAAACATCTGATACTTCTAAGGACAAAGAAGCTTGTGACTTGCTGCTCTTCTTATGTGATCGCTCTGGGCTTGGCAATGGGCACAACACTATGGGGACGGGGGGAGAGTCCTTCGCTCTGAGACAGTTCCAAAGATATTGACTCGGAGCTTTATGGAAGCTTTGTCAAAGCTTAATTGAACAAGCTGAAGTTAGAAGCTTATTGGCTACAATACACAGCTGCACCAAATATTCCTGTAATGCTGTGTACATTATTCTGCAGTATTAAACTGTAAATTGCTTTTATATTTATACTGTAGAGAAGTGCAGAGAAGGGCAACCAAACTGATAAGGGGCATGGAGGAGCTCATCTATGAGAAAAGATCAGAGGAACTGAATTTATTCTCTTGAGAAAAGGCGATTGGGGGGGGGGGTATGGTCAACATGTACAAATGTATAAGTGGTCCATATAGTGAACTTGGTGTTGAGTTATTTACTTTATGGTCATCCCAGAGCACAAGGGGGCATTTTTTACGTCTAGAGGAGATTTCATCTCCAAATCCGGAAAGGTTTCTTCACAGTAAGAGCTGTGAAAATGTGGAACAGACTCCCTCCAGAGGTGGTTCTGTCCAGCTCAGTAGATTTCTTTACAAAAGGCCTGAATTCTTTCCTAAATGTACATAATATAACTGGGTACTAACCTTTTTATAGGTGAAGGTGATCCGATTGCCTCTTGAGGGATCAGGAAGGAGTTTTTTTTCCCCTGCTGTAGGAAATTGGATCATGCTCTGCTGTTTTTTTTTTTTTTTGCCTTCCTCTGGGGTATAGGATTGTGTATATGGGATTGTATTTTTTATATTTGTGGTTGAACTAGATGGACTTGACTTTTTTTTTCAACCTGACTAACTATGTAGCTGTAACACCAGTCTTTGCTGATCATAGAAACCAAGGTATGCAGGAGAGCTCCTAAGCCATAATGATTAACCCATAACCCACCCACTAGAAGGCTGTAGCTAGAATAATCAATTGCTGAAATTATTCTAACCTGACTGTAGCCATCAATTGGCACATTTTCATTTTCAAGGGAAGCAGAGGGTTCATTGCTGGTTTGTATGTGTATATCTACCCACTTAAAACCTATATTTACAGCATCTGAGTGTGTATGTATAGAGCAAGGGTCTCCAAACTGTCCTTTGCTTGCTTGCCTTTATCTGACCTTTGGGAAATTTTTCCTCCAGCTGACACCATTGATGGGGCACCATTCCTCCCACTCGTATCAACAGTGAGACACTATGGCTAGGGTTAGGGGTTAGGGTTTCCCATTGAAGAATATGGCTAGGACTCAGGAATTGGAACAGGGACCTCCCCCAAAGGTCAGAAGGCGGGTTCCCAGAGGTCAAAGGTCACAGGGCGTGGCTGACCCACCCCCACCAAAGTGTACCGCCTACCCCAACATATGATGGGGCATTGTTTACTCCCACTGACACTGGGGCATTTTCTACTTCCGCTGTCCATAGTCCAGCCCCCCTGAAGCCCGAAGGACAGTAAACTCGCCCCTGTGTTTAGAAAGTTAGGAGACCCCTGGTATAGAGGGAGATAAAGATGAGAGGTAGAGGCTAACAACATACTTGGACATAAAGCCAGCAGGCGTTTTACCTGCGTTGGTTACCTGGGTTTCAGGGGGTTGTCTTGCCCTGATATCAATGTCTGTTCTTCGGTTTAACCCATTATTTTTTTGTTTTGCTTTGCAGATGCGATGAGTACGTCACACAACTTGATGAAATGCAGAGGCAACTGGCAGCGGCAGAAGACGAGAAGAAGACTTTGAACTCACTGCTTCGTATGGCCATCCAGCAGAAGCTGGCATTGACTCAGCGCTTGGAGCACCTGGAGCTTGACCGCGAGCAGATCAAGCGCGTGAGCACTAAATCTACGTCCAAAAACAAAACCAGTAACCCCAGTGTAAGTCACGTCCGCTCTTGCGCGGACAAGTCTGAGGGGTCCGTCCTTAACAACCAAGTGTTTTGCAGTGAAAAGTATAAGATCTGTTGTGACTAGGAGGCATGACTTTTGTATTTTCCCCTGCTTGGATAGTCCGCATGAAGTCGCTACAGTACTGCAGCCACTTAACACGTGTTGGTTCGTTGTTGGCCTGTGTATGCAAATGGCATTATTAAGCTGAGCTTGATTATAACTAACACTTGTATGGGGCTCTTGCAGCAAGTTAACATGGGAAGGAGTCAGAGGAACACTTCCGAGGTTAACCTGTGAGGCATGTGTTTGCTTTGTGGGAACGTATACTAAACTGAAGCCATAATCACTGCTCCGGTAAGAGCGAGCGCCTGTATATCCACCTATAATCTAGAAAACTGAAATTGGAAAGTTGGGATCTAGGGAAAAATTGAATTATGATGGATTCATGACACAGGTGGGCTTTAAATTAATAAATGGAATTCAGATTTGGCATCTAAAAGCACAGGGACTCGTGTATCAATGTCTGAAAGAAGACCCGCCGCAGCTACCCAAAAGGGGCAGCGACTTCGTTCAGCCAATCATATGCACTAGGCCCACTGTATGTGCAAACCGATATCTGTAGTATTGGGAGTACCAGTGATTTACAGCTTCAGTGAAGTGTCAGTTCTCTGATCTTTGGCTTTACCAGGTCTGTAACGGCTGGTAGCCTGTTGTATCGCATGCGTCGATCTTTGTATCTTGCATAGCACAAATAATAGGCCTCTGCTTAAGGTGATAGCAATGTTCATGTATATTTAGAAGTCCAGAATAGCTGTTAAGTATAAAGGCCTTGTAAAGGATTTTGGGATATTTGATATGAAATAGGAGATCTTTCAGTTTTTTTCATCGCTTGCAATCGCTTTACATTCAGCTTCGTTCTCTCACAAGCAAATGGTATTGGCCACATTACAAGCTATGCTATTCAACATTCAATAACCCTGTCACACAGACTGAATAGGGTTCAGGTTTAAGCAGTTCAAAATGACAACAGCCAATCAGAATTGACCATTTTACTGATCTGAAACCTGCTTGATATGGGGTTACTGCCCATTGGATGCCATCATGGCTCCCTGCACCGTCTGTCCGAATCCAGATTATGGTTAACTTTGAAAATATTCCTAACACAAGTATTAAGAAACTGTCACTATCAAAATATTAACCTGGGCTTCAGAAATACTTGATTCTACTCCTGGAAGTGGAGAAGAGACCAAAAACCTGAATATTGCTGTAGAAATGGACACCTTGGTGGTATCATCGGCATCTGGAAGTGTCCAACCTTTTTCTACATGGCAAGCTAATATTAAGCATTCATGGCAAAGTTCAAAAGCCAGTTACTTCTGCATATTACTATTAATATTATTATATTCTATATTATCATAGAATACAGTTGAGTTTGTTTTAATAAACAGGCTTTACATATGCAAGCACACAGTGTAACAGGGCTCTACAGTAGAGAAATGCTGCCCCCTAGGGGTCATCACATAAATTGACATTTGTGATGTGCGAATTGGAACTGTACATTTGTCAAACTTCAGTTCTATTAAAGCAAAAGAAAAAAAAGTATTTTGTTTTAGAAATTGTGCCAGTACAAAAGGAAGGCTAATATTAGCTGATGGGAGGTATTAAAGGCACAATGAGGTGTCAAAAAAAATAATAATAATTAAAGTGCCTGCTTCAAATACTATTGTATAGCCCTGTTCATCCTGTAATTTTCATAGTCATTTTGTACAGGGAAGGTCATGTAAAAATGGCTTCTGCTCCTCCTCTTTGTGTCTATAACACTTTGTCTGCCTGCTGTTTTCTATATCCAGTGACCCTGGCAATGCTTCATTCCCTATCACTGCCATTCCTTATAGATAATCAGCACCCTGCTTCCTGTGTCCAGGACCTCTGCCACTAAGTAGTCAGGACAAGCCCTCATTGTTACTGGAAGGTAATTGTGAGCTCGCGGCCTGCTGTCTGAGTGGAAGACGTGCATGCTAACAGGATTGCAGTTTTGCCCACTAACGTCACTCGGCTTCTGAAACGCGTGTGGGGCAAGTCACAGAGCACTTTGCAAACATGTATATTGTTTTTTTTTATTTTTATACCATTCAATGCAGCAACGCTAAATCTGCAATTTTTTGTTTTAGCCAGCAAGTTCACAAAAGAAAAACTCAATTTTGGGGGGAAAAAAATCTGTAAAATTTAATTTGCACAATAGGGCTTAAAAACACATTTCTGAGAGTTTTTTTATTTTTCACAGTTTTTTTTTTTTTTTATAGTAACACTTGAGGGCTTTTTTTTTTATACTAAGAGCTTTCCTTTTTTAAATATGGTTGCATTCTGCAAACATAATATATTCAGCACAAGCAGATCTGCTCTTCTTTTTTTTTTTTGGTGATGGTTAAGTACAATGCAGATTCTAGGTCCTAAGGGTTTTAATATGTTTCTGTTGTAATTGGATGCCTACGGCACTTCAGAGCGAGAGATGATATCAAGTACCATATTTACAAGGAAATAAATCTGTCTTTTTTTTTTTTTTTTTTTTTTATATTTGCATTCCGAGTTGTTCTTTACAAAGAAAGGAACTGGTAGTCTCTTAATTTTTACCTAAGCAAAACCATGCAAAGTCCTGATTATTTTTTAAAAAAATCCACTTTTTTTAACTAAGGTTTTTGTTTTTTATTAGGGGTAAATCTCATTGTAATGAGCTTTTCTTAACCAGTAGACATACTAATATTGATCTAATTATTCCAGCACTGTGAAAACAAATCCTCTTTTAACAATTATGGATTTCTTGTATTTTTTAATATAGAAATGTTTTTGTTTTTTAATAATTATTTTAATGAATAACTTGGACAAGGCATCCTTTCTATCCTGTTCTCCCCGCGTGGATTAAAGCTTTTACACTTGTAAAGCTTCGCTGCCTGTTGCAGTTAATTTCTTCTGTGGGCACCTTATGCCCATGCTGGCAATCACCCTGCATGACCACTGCATGGAGATCTATAGCTTCCCTTTTACGACGCTTACAGTTTAGCTTAAAATGCCATAGTAGATGACTTTTTATATAAATGAAAGAAGTCTGCTACCTACAGGTAACCCACCATTTGAGAGCTTTTCCTCTAAGCCTGACAACTAACAAGCGCCCGGTCTTGGCTCTTTTCAGACTAACGCACTCCGCACAGCTCCTTTCATTGAGTCACCATTTTATAATGCTACGTATCTAACATTTATTTTATGTTTTTCCAGTTGTAGATTAGATCCCTGGAGAAGAACGTGCGGACCGATGCATTGGAATGCATGTAATTCCAGTCCAACCTTACTCTTGACAGTTAGAGCCAATGGCACAAAAAATAAAAAGACAAGAAACTACTGCACTCTCCTTTTATAATAAGTTTTACAGTAAGCTGTCCTTCCCATTATTTAACTTTTTATTTTTCTTGGTATTCTCTCAGTAAATTAAAAGCTTTACCATGAAGTGCTGCTGGGGAAAAAAAAAAAGCTCAAGTGCTGAACAAACACTACGATCCGCTCTCTCTGTGCTCGTATCAGTCACGTGGGATTTTTTCCTTTTTAATTGTTATTTTACATCAGATTATTAAACCTGTGCACTTTTTATACTTTAATAATTTTTGTTTCTTTATATTTGACATAGTTCTATAACAGAACATGTCGTTGTTCCAGTAATAGCTGCGACATGTATTTTTTTTTTTTTTTTTTTTTGGGTAGTATTAACACTTGTGCTTGTTGATTTCCATATCAGCATGGTGCAGGTAATTTAACTTTTTATTTTTGGTGTTTTTTTTGTTTTTTTGTTTTAAACACTCCTTGTTGTTAATATATATAAATATAATTATATATGTTCTGTCTTATTAGCTTTTTCACTATTATTTTGTTTGTGTCATAATTACTGGTTTTAACTGCCATGTTCATTACAAAAAAAAAGAAATCCAGGGTCTGAAAATTCTGGGATTTTCATACTATATTATTATTCTTAGGAATAGCTTAATGTAACAAGGAAAAAACTTGACTTCTTTGGTTAAAACAGTAATAGGCACTTGAAAAGAAAAAAAAAGTTTAATAAGTAGTATTACCTAAAATGTCAGATTATCCTGGTTTTTAGGACATTCAAGAATTGCTGATGAACAGAATTTTCTACAACTGTACCGATTTTTAAATTCCAAATTGGAATTGTTTGTTTTTTGCTTTCTTTATTATAGTGCCAAATTATGGTACACCTAGAAAGTTTAAATTCTCAACTCGAATTACCAAGTGTTTGTAAGCCTTTGTTATGGATACCAGTAGTGCCTTTTATATTACAGAAGAGGGAATCTTAGACTAGCTTTGACAGGGCAAAGATTTAAAAAAAAAAAAATGGTTCTGAAATCTATTGAAAGCATACAGAGCAATAAGTGCAAATGAAACCTTTAAAAATAAAACGCCATCTTGCATATTTTTAGGAAATTCAAGTACTCTATAATTACGGGAAAATTAAAAATTGTAAAAAATTCCGTTGGTCAGTGATTCTTTTTTTTCAGCGCCGATCCTTGCTAATGCAGGGATTAAGAAAAATAAAGGTTGAAAACCAAAACTAATAGCTTTGATTTTTGTTTAATTATGATTAACGCAAGATGTATTACTTATACATTTGTGGTGGCTGTCCACCAAATGGTGGGGTATGCGGACTCTGTCTTCTTTCCACAGTGGTGGATGCGGCCTTGATATTCTTTGGCTGTCAAATGTGATGAACAACACATTGATCTTTGCTCTTTGCATGTCCTATGTAAGCTCTGTTGTTTGCAGGAAACAGAAACTGATCGCGCATCAACAAGCCCTGCCTGGAGCATAGGCAGCAGTTTGTTGAGGCCAAAGCAATTGTTTTAAATTGGTACTCGCTACAAGAATGTCATTTTTGTAAGATGACGGCTCTAGTAACGTGAAATTCTAATTGCATAATAAGGGGGAAAAAAAAGATTTCTGTTTGCTGGAAAAACAGTATAAATTCTAGTTGTTGGGATTTTATATTCTCATCTTTTACAGTATTGATCCTTTTAAAATATTGTTACGGCAAATAATTTCATCTGTAAGTGGGTATTTATTTGAACTGATTTCATAAAGTACTGTATTATTATTATTATTGTTATTATTATGTTTATGTGCATTACGTTTTAGTGCAAAGTGTTCTTCAGTTACATGTTATATGCACGTACTCTTGCCAAGTAACCTTTACACAGATCAGACAGCAGAAGTGGTCGCCATCCACAAGATTGGTGCTTCTTATAACGGTTTGTCTAGTGAATGAAAAGTGTTAAAGATATTAATACAAGGCTGTGTGTAGCAAGTTGCCTGTGTAAGGGTAGTCACATGTATCAATAAAGGTGATAAAGGAACTTGTCTGCTGTTTTTTTTTTTTTTTTTTTACAACTTTATTGGTCATCCTGGACAAAAGAAAAGAGAAAATGTGATACTGCGCTAACTAACTAAGTGAAACAAAAAATAAAAAATAAATGAGCTGCAACAAAAATTGTGATATACGCTCAATATACAATCAAAAACGGAAAAAATAAGTTGCGCCAACCATAAGTGAGTATAAATTATCAATTTGATTAAAATTAATATAAATATAAATAGTGTCCATAAGTGTCCAAAGAACCAAAAATGGAAAAAATGTAGTGAAAGTTCAAATCAGGTGAGTGAATTGATGAATAAAAGTGTAAACGTGACTGGCAAACAAAAATCCACCACCGGTGCAAAAGATGAATGAATGTCTATGCGCTTACCAGAAGGGCAAGCAAACAAGGCTTGCAGCTGGAAACCCCCAGCAAGGGTCTTTATCAGAAACTGCCACTGATAGTCCGGATGGTATTCCTCCAATTGTATGGATAGATACGAGATCCAAGGAACATGAAAGTAAATATATATACAGCATATGGTGATGTACCGCGGATGAAACGAATGATAAGCACACCAAGGGAAAGCTGCCACCGATAGATATCACCAAATAGGGGGGACTCTTACCAGATATATAACAATAGAATGCTTGTGGCCAAACCCAGCCAGGGCCTTTAAAAGATTGTCTCCAAACACACCAGCCAGAGCAAACGACTCTTTCAAGCAGCCATAGCAGAGTATATCACTTCCTTCATTTCAGTCTTCCCGAATAGACAACCAAAGATGTGCACCACCAGACTCCATGCCCCGAGGCCCAACCAAAAATGTCCTCGACAGGGGTTGACTTTGAAAACTGGAGCAAAGAAAACAGGAACAACTGTGATGCCACTTCTAATACCAACCATCAAAGAATAACTGGAGCTGATGGAGCAAACATAAAGCCGTGCCACATGGCAACCACTCATGTTGGTTGTATTCTTTTACCGGTGCAATCTGAATCCTAAGGACAGCAATGATTATTTTGCTTTTAGTTTGTTTTGGCCTGATTTGCATTTATAATTATCCCTAAATTAACATGGAGAGTCAGGACAAGGACTGATGGTCATAAATGGGTATATCTAACATATCACTTGCTGAAGAGATGTGTGTTCAGTTGATCCACAGTGGGAAGATGGAGAATGTAAGTTCATGTTTTTCAGATAGAGTTGCACTGAGAAAATCTGGATACACACAGTAGCAAGTAGCTGATTAATGGAGGGGGAGTAATGGCATGCTTAGTGATCCACATACTAGAGGTTAAGGCTGGATTCACACGTGTGTTGCGAATTTCAGGTCTGTTTTCACTGCGAATTTACAAAGTAGCTGTTTGGCAGCAATTTAGATACATTTCTAACGTCAATTTTAGGAGCAAGCAGCCGCCAACATCCCTAAAGAGGGGGTTCTCCCATAAATGTTTTTTTAACCTTTGATACCCTTAGATGCATGCTCATTTAGTCTAGGGGAATCGGCTAGTTGTTTTAAAAGCCGAGCATTACTTACCGTTGTAGAGGGCGATCTTCTCCGCCACTTCCGGGTATGGGTCTTCGGGAGTGGGCGTTCCTTCTTGATTGACAGTCTTCCGACAGTCGCATCCATCGCGTCACGAGTAGCCGAAAGAAGCCGAACGTCGGTGCGGCTCTATACTGCGCACCGACGTTCGGCTACTTTCGGAAAATCGTGACGCGATGGATGCGACCGTCGGAAGCCTGTCGGAAGACTGTCAATCAAGAAGGAACGCCCAGTCCCGAAGACCCATACCCGGAAGTGGTGGAGAAGATCGCCCTCTACAACGGTAAGTAATGCTCGGATTTTAAAACAACTAGCCGATTCCCCTAGACTAAATGAGCATGCATCTAAGGGTAAAAAGAGCATATTACCGGTGAACCTCCGCTTTAACAATAGCTGGTTGTTAAGGAGCAAGCCAACCGTCATGGCCCTAACTGATCACTCATCAAAAAAAAGAATTGCCGCTACTAAAATTTGGGAAAAAAACAGCGTAGGTCTGTAACGGTCACCACCGTTTACGACCTTCCATCATCCCACGACCGCTTATCAACACTCCACAATCAGTCAAACGAACACGACCCATAAGAATTCCCCCCCAGACATGAGACACACAGCTCTGTGTTCTGGTTTCAAATGCAAGACAACTTTAATGGCTAGCTCTCAAGTTTATATACAGTTTAAGCATGAAAGGAACAATCAAACTCTCCACCAACACCTCACACCCTGGGGGGGGGGCTTCAATACACCTTCAGATGGCTAATTGCTAAACATTCCAGACATCTCGTTGCCGGGCTATAATTATCATGATCTAATCACTCCACCTGAGAAGTCACATTCCTTCATTAACAGAATTCAAACAAAACACCATCACACAATGAATTCCCCTCAAACCATATCTTTAGACTCAATTAGCATGTCAACAGTCTACACAGAGAGATGAGTCATAGAATAAACCAACACTTTGCAATATGAGCTATCAGTAATGTCCCCTGTCCTGTAATTTAGGATATAATTTCTCAGTCACCCTATGGCCCTATCGGACATAAGGTGACCCTAGACATAAGAGTTATTAATGACGCTGGCACAGGAGTACCCCTCATCCTTCCAAAGTCTCTGTTTGTCCCGGGTCATTCTGTTACAGGTCCCCTTTCAATCTATACCAGGCCCTTAGGGTCTGGTATGGATTTTTAAAGGAACCTCATGCCAAAAAAACAAACATGGAGGGGTCCCCCCCCCAAATCCATACCAAACCCTTAGGTCTGGTATGGATTTTGCCCCACAAATCCATACCAGTCCCTTATCTAAGCATGCACCCTGGCAGGCCAGGAAATGGAAGGGAGCGCGCCCCACCCTACCCCCCCCCCCCCCTGTCCTGGACTGTGCCAGGGCCCATGCCATCAAAATGGGGAGGTGTTTTGAGATAGGAGTGTTTCCCCCCTCCCCAAAAGCATCTTATTCCCAGTGTTGAACATGGGGACAAGGGCTTCTTTCCAACAACCCTGGCAGGTGGTTGTGGGGGAGCGGGAGGTGACTTTTTGGAATATGGAAGCCCCCTTTAATACCCAGAAATGTATTTAACACAATTGGGTTTGTTTTTTTTACTGGAACTGTGCTGTTTAACCTGCTATAAGAGAACAGGATATCGACAAATAGTGGTTTCTCAATCTGACTGCAGAAGTGGAAAGCTGCTTGTCCATCTAAGAATACCCTGTTAAATGAGGTGAAAATAATGGATTCACTGGCAGGATTAATAGGTAACATAGAACATGTTCAAAGATAACCAGTGTACGTAATAAATTCACAATTATTAGTTACCTTTCAGAGTGGAAGCATTTGTGGGAGTAATTCACAATATTCAAAGTGCCTCCTTGGTGAAAATCCTCTGGTCTGATTTTGATGCTTAAATACGGAGTAGGGGTTGGCATCAAGTCTGTAAATAGGACGTCCTTTGCTTGTGGCCAATGAGCTCTCAGGTCAGGATGACTGTCTTGCGAATGTATAGGTGTGTGGAGACCTGTCAATCATGGGTGTCCGCTGAAATTTTTTCAGAGGGGGGTGCTTCGGCAGCGGCGATACACAGTCGCATTTTACCCTGTCGCATTTTACCCTTTCTTCAAACCTCTAGCACGTGTTAAAAGCGCCCCACCCCACGTTAAAATGTAAAAACACCCCACTGTGACCCCTGCATCTTTCAATATCTCTTTGTCACTACTGTGTACCCCCTCTCCACAACTGCACCTCTGGACCCCTTTACATTACACGGCACCCCACAGCTCTGGACCCCTTTACATTACACAGCACCCCACAGTTCTGGGCCCCTTTACATTACACAGCACCCCACAGCTCTGGACCCCTTTACATTACACAGCACCCTGCATCACTGGCCTCCTTTACATTACACAGCACCCCTTTCCCGTGATTGAAACACTACACTATATTGACAGTATATTTATTTCAGGTCAAAAAGAGGAACCTGTAGGAATGAGGGACACATGGATATGATTCCAGAAGAGGGACATGCACTCTAAATAAGGGACAACTAGAGGGGAGGGGAGCGCTGCAGTCACCGCTTAAATCGGCCCCAGGGCCAGTTTGGCCCTGCTCCTGGCGATTCCGGGGGGGGGGGGCAAATGGCCCCCCTTGCCCTATGGAGCGGATGCCCATGCTGTCAATCAATGTGTTTTGGAGAAGTGCTGTCCACCTCTGTCTGTCTAATTCAGCTCCAACAAACCATCATACAGGATTTTCACCAATGAGGCACTTTGGATATTGTGGATTACTCTCACAAGTGCTTACACTCTGAAAGGTAACTAATAATTCCATTATTTACTATATTTCTTTCTGTGAACACATTGTTCATTCATGGCGAGAGCAGTTGTTTTGACCCTTCAGCTGAAGTTTTTTTTATAAAGCTGGCCTAACATACTTTAAAACAGTTTTTATTTTAAAAATAGCCAAAGGTTAAAAACCACTCACATTTTGGTGGTAGGGAACAGGCATATAGATAGGATTCTCCAGAAAGGAGAGGTAGATGTCATCTGGTGCGTCTTGTCACATCCTGCATCAGGTCCCTGGTGTAGCGCTGTGGAGTGAGGGGGGATCAGTCCTTCTGCCGCTGATGGTAGTGGGTGGTTGCGGTGGACGGGACGATCCTCAGCAGGCACTGCATGCGCAGTTCTGTCCCCTGTGTTCGTCCTGTGTTTCTACAATAACCTAAACCAACTTTAGGGTCTCCGCTGTGGCATCTATGTCCCCCATTTGGTGTGTTCCACTGAGGGTGCAGGTCAGGCTAGGAGTCTGCCCTGACTCCATGTGATCCACAGACAGGGCAGCAATCGGACATTTTGGGGTGCCTTACATAGCTTTAGGCCTCCTCTTCTTCCCACGTTCTCCTCTTCCAATCCCATCTGCCCCATTCCACGTTGTTCTCCTCCAGTCCGATCTCCCTCATCCCACGTCCTCTTCCTCCAGTCCCATCTCTCTCATCCCACGGCCACCTCCTCTTTCTCCAGTCCCATCTCCCTCATCCCACGGCCTCTTCTTCCTCCAGTCACATCTTCCTCGACCCACACGCTCCTCCAGTCCCATCTCCCTCCTCCCATGTCCTATGCAAACACACCCACATGGACCTGCTACAGTGTGAACCTTGCCTAATGTTAGTATGCAGCTTTGGAGAGCTGATCATGACAATTCATGCAAAATTATCTGATGGGACAAGCACAAAAAATGTTCTCGTACAAAACTAGATCATACGATTTTTGTTTAATCAGTACAGTTTGAAAATACAATACATTACATCACTTCTGATTAGTTTTTTTAATTCTATTGTATTAATACTCTTCATTTACAATACTTTATTAACAATAGAAGCCGAAGAATAGTTGTCTCCAACGCTATAACAATGATATCGAGTCTGAAAGTCTATTACCTGGTGCAGAAGACAGGTAAAAACAGCTGAGAATTTAGTGCCAGCAGCAGCAAAGTAACAGAGTGCATCACTCATTGCCATTAAGAAATGTGGTGGTGGGATAAAGAGGCAGGGGACCCAAGGGAAGGGCACAGGGAAAGCAGACAGTGCACAGAGGAGGAATGGGCTACAGTGGCAAACCTTTAGTACAGGCAGAGAGAAAAAACAGAGGCTAGGGGGGTGGAGCTGGTGATGTCACACAGACTACATCAGGGACACTGAAAGAAAAATTAGCAGTGAAACAAATGAAGTGAGCAAGAAGAGAGAAGCCACTGTGCAGGCAAACCGGAGGAGTGGGAATGCTTTTTGTAGGAAAGCATTGATAACCGATGCCTTCCTACAATGCCAACCTTGCATGTTCCACTCTGCAGGTGGAACAGTACAGTGCAGAGATGGGACGGGTGTAGGGCTACAATCTTCCCTACAAGTGGGACCAAAGTTGCTCTGTCTACAGTGATAAATATAGTCTGGGCTGGTCACAGTACCTGGCTGACTGTGCCCTTGTACCAGCCCTGGGGAAAAGCCTTGGCCAGCAGCACATCTACCTCCCAGGTCCCAGCTGTGGTCCGCTCTGGAGAAGGAAGTTACTCCTCTCTGACTTCTGGGACCTTTGCATGCACTTTATTGGTTGCTAGATGCTAGGCAGCTCTAGCAATCAATTTGACAGAGGTGGGCGCAGTGGGCACCTGGAACTGGGAACTTGCTAATGCTTGGATACACTGCTGGGCTTTTCAGGAGGACGGGGCCCCCACATGTGTATGGGCTGTCCACCACTGATGCCGGCTCTGTCCACAGCAAAATTTCAGCCACTGCACACCATACAAGCCCAGTGTTTAATAAGTATGTATTTTTTTTTTTTAAATGTTGACTTGATTGCAAACAGGTTGTGGTAAGTACAGTTATGGCCACCACATCCTATATTAGTCTAAAATTTAGCAATATTAGGAATAATTGACTTTTAAGATACCCAAGGGTCACACATTGATGGCCAAAATGGTATACCGTTTATTGAATAGTATACGTAAGCATAACATATGTGTTTCACAATAAATTTAAAAACATCTCTCCACTGTCACATTTCCCTCTTTAACTACATATACAGTGGGGAAAATAATTATTTGATCCCCTGCAGATTTTGTTAGTTTGCCCACTTCCTAAGAAATGAAGGGTCTATAATTTTATATCATAGGTGTATTTTTAATGCTAGAGACAGAATATCCAGAAAAAAACACATGATGCAAATGTTATAAATTGAGTTGCAGTTCAGTGAGTAAAATAAGTATTTGATCTCCTACCAACCAACAATAATTCTGGCTCTCACAGATTGGCTACAGTATGTGCTCATGTGGTACACAGATTTAGGCCTGTCAATTTTAAGAAAGTGCTCCTAATGACAACTCGTTATGTGTATAAACGACACCTGTGCATTCAAATCTCACCATCATGGGCAAGGCCTAAGGCTGGGTTCACACTACTACACTACTTTCATCCTACTTTGCTCTGTGTTCAATGTTTCCCTATGAGAGCGTCTTGTAGCGTCCTACACAAGTCGGTCCGACTTTGAAAATGCTCCCTGTACTACTTTTTGGTCCTACATTGATCCTACTTCAGGCCCATTGAATATCATTGAAGTCGGACCAAAGTAGTATCCTGTTCATGAAAGTAGGATGGATGTAGGATAAATGTAGGACCAATGTAGCAGAGCAAAGTAGGATGAAAGTAGTGTAGTAGTGTGAACCCAGCCTTAGAGCTGTCAAAGGACATCAAGGAGAAGATTGTAGACCTGCACAAGGCCGGAATGGGCTACAAGACCATCAGCAAGAAATTTGGTGAGAAGGAGAAAACAATTGGAACGATTATTCGCAAATTAAAGAAATTATAAAAAAAAAAACATCAATCGCCCTCGATCTGGAGCTCCATGCAAGATTTTTCCTCATGGGGTAAGGATGATCATGAGAAAAGTGAGGGATCAGCCCAGAACTACATGGGAGGAGCTTGTGAATGATCTCAAGGCAGTTGGGACCACAGTTGCCAAACAAACCATTGGTGATACAATACGCGGAAATGGATTGAAATCCTGCCGTGCACGCAAGGTCCCCCCTCCACAAGAAGGCACATGTGCCGACCCGTCTGAAGTTTGCCAATGAACAATCAAAATGATTCAGAGAAGGATTGGGAAAACGTGCTGTGGTCAGATAAGACCAGAATTGAGCTCTTTGGCATTAAAGGGGTTGTAAAGGTTTGTGTTTTATTTTCTAAATGCGTGCATTGTTGGTTCACTTACCTTTTCCTTAAATTTCCCTTATAAATGTTTTTTTTCTTTGTCTTAATTTCTCACTTCCTGTTCCTCCTCAGTAAGCTGTTCTAAATGACTTTCCACCGCTTGGATGATGGTGGAAAGCTTACTGAGGAGAAACAGGAATTGAGAAATTCAAACAAAGAAAAAAAACATTTAGAAGGGAAAAGGTAAGTGAACCAACAATGCACTAGCTTAAAGGAACATATTTAGAAAATAAAAGACAAACCTTTACAACCCCTTTAACTCGACTCGCTGTGTTTGGAGGAAGAAAATTCTGACTATGAACCTAAGAACACCAATCCTACAGTCCAGCACAGAGGTGGGAACATTATGCTTTGAGGTTGTTTCTCTGCTAAAGGTACAGGCTAACTTTGCCGCATTGAGGGGCCAATGGACGGGGCCATATATTGTAAAATCTTGCATGAAACCTTCTTCCCTCAGCCAGAACACTGAAGATGGGTCGTCCAGCATAACAATGACCCAAAAGGCAAAGCCAAGGCATTAGCTGATACATCTGGAGTGTGAAAGACGTAGGCAGAGAAGTCAAACTTATAACTATTCTGCTCGTATTTAGACTTGGTTTTAGTTTAGGAATGTTTAGTGGCATTGTTTCAGGGTTTAGTGATTTTCCCTGTATACCATGTTCTTAACAGTAAGATAATTCTGTATTATACAAATGTTGTGTATAGGACTCGTACCAGATGAACATAGATTAAATATAAATATGGTTTACTGAATTATCTTGCTGTTCCACTCACATGGGTATGCAAATAGTTCTGTGCAAGTTGTAAGAAATATCATATTATCCTTGAAAATTTTGCCCTTTTGCTATTAAAATGCCAAATGTTTTGTTTGGTTGTTTGAATATTTGTAAAAAAAAAAACAAAAAAACATACAATTTTGTTTTTAATAAAAAATATTTGAAAAAAAAGGGTTCAGAAGTAAATTTAATGCCAGAATTTTTAACCTTCCCCACACTTCTGAAAAATGTGTTTTATTGCCATGACAGGAATAGACAGTACTGTATATTTATTTTCCCATTGAAAGCTAAAAATATGCTCTATACAGATATTTGTCCACTAGATGGCAGAAAAGTACCCAATATGCACTATACATATATTTGTCCACTAGATGGCAGAACGGTCCCCAATATATCAAAGCTAAATCATAAGCTTGCGAAAGACCTGTCAGCTAGCACTTATTTACCAACGTTTCTGAAATAAAAAAAATAATTGTATGGCCCAGCAACCAGATTCTAACTTGTATTCTACAGTTATTATTTCCAGTCCCATTGCTTTGTGGAAATAGATATAATTCTTATGTCACACACCAAGGCTGTTGTTTTCTCTATGTGGTTTGATCTACTATAAGTGGATAATTCTTGGTGCAGAGAATGTTAGGAATATATTCTCCTAGAACAATATTTAGGATGAGGAGCATTTGGAAAGGAATACAAATTGCATCCTCGACTTCTTTTTGCAGTATATAGAAATTAAACCCTTTACAGGTTTTCTGATCACCAGGCTTCCAGACTTGGTTCACTAAATTGTAATGATCAATTATCTATCCTAAAGAAAACCTGTGCTAAATGAAGCATTATGAATTTATATTTTTTTAAGTTGGTTCTTTTCTAAGGCATCAGCCTGGAAGTATTCTGCAGATATGAGTGAGTGAGTGAGAAACTTATATAGCGCAAACAAATGCGAACTTAATCGCCTCAATGAGATCTGACTTCCATTGATGCATGCATGTTCCAGCCCAATAGAAGTGTATTTGGATCCCAATTCCAGTCTGGCCAATAAACCAAAGAGTGGATCTTTCAGCAGTCCATACAAAAAGCAGCTCCTGTCTCTGTACAAGTGTGATCTCTGGCTCTGAGCACTGCAGACAGTTCGGGTTCGGGATCATGCGTCCAGGTTTCAGACTGCCTGAAACCCGGACACATTCAGACCGGACTATGGCTTCCAGATACATCTGGGTGAGAGGTGTTGACTGCCAAGGGGCGAGTGAGCTCATCATCCATCCCTGTCTGTGACTGAAGCACTCCTTTCTACTGCCTCTGAATGAGTACACTAAGGTGATTCAGGGTCCTCAGAGCACCCCTTACATCAGAGTTCCCCTTTGAACCAGAGGCCACAGTGTTCCCCCTTACATCAGAGTCCTCTCTGTACATAAGAGTTCTCAGTGTTCCCCCTTAAAGCGGAGGTTCACCCAAATAACATTTATATAAGACCAAATTCTTTATACTACCAACATGTACAGTCAGCACTTTTTTTTTTAGGCTGTACATACCTTATAATCTATATTTGCAATCCGGCTTCCGGGTACTTCTCCCGCGGGAGTAGGCATTTCCAAGCTGAGCCGCAATGTAATCTGGTTGTTCGCCCAGATGATTGATGTCTATCGGAAAATGTTCCCCCCAGCGGATAAGGCCCGCCCCCCATATTGCGTAGGCGCGTCACAGAGTTTCCGAAAGGAGCCGAACAGGAAAAGCTGCGAGTCGGCTCTATACAGCGCCTGCGCAGTCAGCTCTACACGGCTCCTAGTCGGTGCGCAGGCGCCGTGTAGAGCCGACTCGCTCCTTTACATGTTCGGCTCCTTTCGGAAACTCTGACGCGCCTACGCAATACGGGGGGTGGGGCCTTATACGCGGGGGGGGGAACATTTTCTGATAGACATCAATCATCTGGGCGAACACCCAGATTACATTGCGGCTCAGCTTGGAAACGCCTACTCCTGCGGGAGAAGTACCCGGAAGCCGGATTGCAAATATAGATTATAGGGTATGTACAGCCTAAAAAAAAAAAAAAGTGCAGACTCTACATGCTGGTAGTATAAAGAATTTGGTCTTATATAAATGTTATTTGGGTGAACCTCCGCTTTAAATCAGGGTTTCCAGAGCATCCCTTATGTTAGAGTCCCCAGAGGTTTCTCTTACATCAGAGTCTGCAGAGTTCCCCCTTACAGTGAGGGGGGACTCTTGTTATTAACTTCATATGATTAGAAATGTTATTTACTAGCAAACTATATGTATAGTTTATACTATAAAAAAAAAAAAAAAAGCTGTGCGCTGCTAAAGTGTTCGGGTTTGACTTGACGAAAAGGTGGCAACCCTACTGCTGAGGGATCCAGAGCAGGAATGTGCAGTCAGGAGAGGCACCGCTCCAAAGATGCGGCTAGCAGGACTTTTTTTTTACTGTCCTGCTAGCGCACCGCTCCAGTGTGAAAGCCCTCAGGGGCCGCGACCTGGATCCAGCTGCGGCGAAGGCCATCCTCACCACTAGAGGCTCTGGTGAACACAAAGCTGGTTCTTGGACTCCGCGCCCTGGGCAATCTTGGGTTCACGCTTCCTCTCTGATAGCAGCAGTCGGCTATAGGGTTCACTACCCTGTGGTGCATCTCTGACCCCAACGGGGTGCACTTGTCACCTGGCCACAGGTGACCTGACAAATATGATGGTTCCATTAATCATAACATGGGGGGGGGGAAAGAATCCCAACAAAGGGATGCTATATCCACAGTGTAAAAATCATGTGACATTTTCAAGGAGTATGTTTAGGGTGGATGGGGGAATCTGTTCAATGAAGGAAATCTATATACAGAGGATAAAGTAAGTATTGAACACGTCACTATTTTTCTAGGTAAATATATTTCTAAAGGTGTTATTGACGTGACATTTTCACAACATGTCGGTAACAACCCATTCAATCCATACATACAAAGATACCAAAACAAATGGGTTCAGAAATATAGTTATGTGTAATAAAATGGAATGACACAGGGAAAAAGTATTGAACACACTGTTTTTCAATTTAGTTTTGATTAATCTTTTTCTTAAATGCATAAAATTTTACATTTAAAGCGGTGGTTCACCCTGCAGAACAACATTTCAGCATAAAATCCGGCATAGTAGCGCGAGCTACACTATGCCGGTCTTAATTTTTTTATCCCCGTACTCACGGTTATATCGTACATAGACGATTCCGTCTGCCGCGGGGAATGGGCGTTCCTAGGAAGAGGGAGGGTGATTGACGGCCGGCTCTGGCACGTCACGCTCCCCGAAGACAGCCGGAGTAGGTCTCGGCTCTTTACGGCGCCTGCGCACAGGCTATGCGCAGGCGCCGTGAAGAGCCAAGCCTATTTCGGCTATTTCCGGAGAAGCGTGACGTGCCAGGGCCGGCCGTCAATCACCTTCCCTCTCCATAGGAACGCCCATTCCCCGGAATCTTCTATGTACGATATAACAGTGAGTACGGGGATAAAAAAATACAGACAGGCATACTGTAGCTCGCGCTACTATGCCGAATTTAATGCTAGAGGGAAAAAAAAAAATATTTTTTTTATATAGGGTGAACCCCCGCTTTAACCACTTCCATACAGGGCATTTTCACCCCCTTCCTGCCCAGACCAATTTTTATTTTTCAGCACTGTCGCACCTTGAATGACAATTGCGTGGTCGTGCGACGTGGCTCCCAAACAAAATTGATGCCCTTTTTTTCCCACAAATAGAGCTTTCTTTTGGTGGTATTTGATCACCTCTGCGTTTTTTATTTCTTGCGCTATAAGCAAAAAAAGAGCGACAATTTTGAAAAAAAACACTATCTTTTACTTTTTGATTTAATAAATATCATCATTTAAAAAAAAAAAAAAACATTTTTTTCCTCAGTTTAGGCCGATACGCATTCTTCTACATATTTTTGGCAAAAAATAATTGCAATAAGCGTATTTGATCGGTTTGCGCAAAAGTTCTAGCATCTACAAAATAGGGAATAGAATTATGGCTTTTTTTTTTTTTAACTAGTAATGGCGGCGATCTGCAATTTTTTTTTTTTTTTTGTGACCGTGACATTGCGGTTTGGTATTACTCGCACCATTTTTACAGTTTATGGGGTAGATTCACGTACGGGCGCCTAAAATTAGGACGGCCTAGCCTACTCTTTTTAGGCTACACCGCCTTAAATTATTTAGGTTAAAAGTGATTCTCAAACCACTTACCTTCAAATTTTAGGCGGCGTAGCCTAAAACGAGCGGGCGTAAGCGCGCCTAATTCAAATGACTGGGAGGGGGCGTGTATTATTGAAATGAGGCTTGACCTCAAGTTTTTTTACGTTTTTTACACTGCGCATGCGCCGGGCGACTACATTTCCCAGTGCGCATTGCGGCTAAGTAGGCCGTTCGGGCCTATTGATTTTGACGCGTACGTAAACGACGTAAATCCTGATTCGCGGACGACTTGCGCAAACAACGTAAAAAAAATTGAACCTCGCGGCCGGAACGGCGGCCATACTTAACATTGTTATTCCACCTCATAGGTGAAATAACTTTAGGCAGCCTATCGCGTACGGAAACGACGTAACTCGACGGTGTAGGCCCGGCGTACGCTCGTAAATCGTCAGGAATCGGCGTAGCCCCTCGTTTACATAATCTAGGCCGGCCGCAATGGCAGCGCCATCTAGCGGGCAAAAGAAACATTGCAGCCTAAGATAGAATGGCGCAAGCCAGCCTATCTTAGGTATGTTTAAGTGTATCTCTGTTTGAGAATGCACTTAAACATAGGCCGGCTTAGATTCAGAGTTAGGTTGGCTTATCTGTAGATAAGCCGGCCTAACTCTTTGTGAATCTACCTATATGTAGCTACATCGATCTTATCTCCAGTGCAATATTTATTTTGTTACCTACTTGATGACTATGAGGCCCCGTACACACGACCGAGGAACTCGACGTGCCAAACACATCGAGTTCCTCGGCCAGTTCAGCCCTGAAGCCGCGAGGAGCTCCCATAGAACAACGAGAAAATAGAGAACATGTTCTCTATTTTCTCGACGAGTTCCTCGGCGGCTCCATCGGGCCGAAAGTGTACACACGGCTCTGACCGAGTTTCTCGCCGAATTCTGCCGAGAAACTCTGTCGTGTGTACGGGGCCTAACAGTTTTAATGCTATTCCCATCGAGCGCTGCCTTTGTGTGTTTTTTGTATCCTGCTATCCATTTTTCCAGTGGTTAGCTGTGGTAGCTGCACTGGGAATCAGCCTGCAAGGAGATGAGCTAAAAGTAGTTGGATCTGTATGTGCGTTATAATTAATCGAAATTAGTCGATTAATCGATAAAAAAAAAAAAATGAATCGAACACAATAATTTTGATCAGTAACAGCCCTAATTATTAGCTATTCAAGGGTGCTGAATGTCAATCGTAGAATTTCCTGCTCTGTAGGTGATACAAATTAAATCAAATTTTCATTCCTGTTTATTTTGGAAGCCCCAAAAGTTCTGCAAAGAGAAAAGGACAAAGTGCGCCAATCTGAGTGCAGTAAGCCCAAATTTAATAAATGAAACAAAATAAAATAGGTATACATATAAAATGCCTACTCAAAAACAAAAGTAGATGGTAGGCAAAAGACCAGGATGGGGAGATGCAGATGATCAACGGGGAGATGTGTGCCTGGAGTCATGCGGTGGTCTCGACTTGCGGGCATCCAGAGTACAAACTGTAGCAGACTGTAGGTGATCGGTGTCGGGGAACAGGAACACCGGAGAGCCACAGAGGATGCGGCGTGCGCTTCACCGTGGAGCGCAGCGTCCCGTCGTCGCACCGGAAATGACGTGTAGGTCCGGGCCGGCCAATGGGATTACGCACTCAGATTGGCGCACTTTGTCCTTTTCTCTTTGATCTTTTCAGAGCATTGCTTCTGCTTTAAGGTGCTGCCGCTAAGTGTTCTCCACAGCCATTTATACTACAATTTATTAATCCAGGACTTTCATGGACATTATTAGTATTACTGGACTTTATTATTAGACTTTCATATACCTCAGCTTATTTTGTTTGCTCTGTTGGATCGTGCGCCACATATCCTCTTTTTTCCAAAAGTTCTGCAGCAGCTTTATATAAACTGGATTTCCATTTATTTTATCACCGGTTTACTATATATATAAACATGGTAACTACATATTTTCAAAATAGTAAAACTTTCCAAAGTTTTTTCGCTGTGTGGCACTTTTTTCCAAACCAATTCAGTTTTTCTCCAAAACATTTGAATGTAAAAAAAGAGGATCTGCCTAAGACACTCACAATCATTTTAGCAGAGTTAAACTTCCTTGTGTGTATATATGGGTCACGCTGAGCGACAGCTCATATCTCATAGAATAGAAGTTAATTAAACTCATTATTCTTGTCTGCCTGTTCCTTATTAGGTATTTCATATTCTTCTTCCTGTGCCAAGGATAGGCTGTTCTGACACTGCAGGTTTACTGGAAGGATTTAGGAAAACTCGCAGGAGAATTGAAAGTTAAAATGTAGTGCTGACAATCTTCTATCTCCCTATCAGGATTACCCCTGGAGGCCTGCATACAGAAAAGGTAAACTAGTAATAATGAGGTCAGAGCTTGTCAGCGCAGGAACTATCTTGGGCTAATGAGAGTGGGGCTGCAAAGGATTCTGGGAAAAGGCGAATCTTGCTGGATGTTGAAGACTCTGAATATTAAAAGTAATTACATACACGTCTGCTGTATAACGTGGACTATGTTTCCAACCCGATGTTCACATATCTCAACTAGGCATAAAAATTGGCACCCATAATACAACTAAACTGCACTTCAAAGAAAAGTACAGCCAAAGCTTGTCCTACTTCTCTTGTGAGTCACAAGAGTGCACTTACTTTTGTATTCCTGTGACCTACAATCAGCCAACAGCGGAATCGGTTACTGACAGCTGGACTGAGAACTGAGCGATCAGCAATCATATGATCTTTCAGTTCTCAAGCTTAGAGCTGGTGGGCGATGCTGCGCCATACAGGTAATTGTTGTTGTTTTTTTGTTTATTGAATAAAAAAGTGATTGTTGTAAGCACCCCTACCAGTAGTAAATGGTTTGTCTCAACCCTCTAACAGTCTTAAAGGGGTTGTAAAGGTAAAAAATGTTTTCCCTAAATAGCTTCCTTTGTGAGAGCGAATTGCTATACTAAAGCTGGGTTGGGACTTTAAATGAGGCCATACCTGGTATGGACCTCCATCCCCAATAGATTGAAGGAGAAGACTGGGTTTGTGACTTTAAATGAAGCTGGATTCGATGGAGCAACTGGTATATAAATATTTATTGAGTTACAAAAGGGTATAACAAACACATGGTAAAATTCGATAGATAAAATAGATATGAGTCTCAACAAGTAAGGTCTGGACAGTGCAGGATAGTACCTAATATTTACAGTTTAGCATACATGGTAATGTATAGCAATCCTAGGTCACACTAAATATCTCCAGACAATACATTGTTGCAAAATTTCAGCTCATAGTATCAATGTCATAATCATAAATCTAGTGTCTGGGAACCGATTCTGTAATAATAACAATAATAGTTGATCCATTGAAATAATATAAAGGTACAAATGATAGACCTATACTGTGACATCTCATTGTGAAGAAGCTCTACGCGTTTCGTGGTTTGTACCACTCATCAGGAGCAGAAATACAGTATGAGGATGTCTACAATAAAAGAAATTGCCAAAATTATATATTGGTAATAAATAACATATTGGTAGCATTTAGTATGTATAATGCATAAAAGAAAGAGGGGGAGCAACAAAGGTCCCAAACACTCTTACCTATTAATAGCATGGTAATATGGTAATGAGTTAAGTAGGTTGGTATTAATGGTAAAAGACGGCTATGGGCGGTATCCTCCCCGGGAACTGAGGCGGCTGACACCAAGGACACGGCAGCAGAACCAAGAAACAGTAATAAGGATAATAAGGTGACCAAGCATCAGCTGGAGTATGTGTAATAATCGTAGTTATAGAGTTAGATCAAATTCCCAGAACTATCTGTGGAAATAAGAATGTAAATAAAATGGCATGAGTGACAGCTGATGGATTGAACAGCAGTAAAGTGAAGAGAGGGGAAGTGCAGAAAGTGAGAAACCAAAAAGGCAGAAACGTGAAAATGTGGTGTAGCAAACACCAAGGTAAAAGTGTATAAATGTGGAATAGGTAATGTAAGTAAATGTAGATACCTGCTGGAGTGCCTGGAAAGACGTGAACCAGCAGAGAGCAAACATAGCATGTAGGTATCATGAACGATAACCTAAAGTGTGAGGACAGTGCAGAGGGGTGTTATAAAGAGGCCGTGGACCAATGACAACCGTCAAAACCACGCAACGTCATGGGAAGGAAGGGGCTGCACCAGTGCCCGAGTGACGTCACGCGCTCGGCGTTTGGCGCCAAAACCTCCCTCCAATTAGACGAAGGTGGATCGGGATGGGAGCGTCACGGCGGCATCGTCTGACGTCGTACGCTGGGCATGCAGGCGTGGTGTCGACCTGCAATTACTACCCGCCCCTCCATGGGGAGGAGAGGGGGAGGCTTCAGGACGGGTCGCAGTTCCCGGGAATGATGGAGACATGCCCAGCCTATACTGGCAAATCTGTTCACTATAAAATGAGAGAAAGGAAACATTGGCAATTGAAAAGGTCACAGTGGTATTTAGGCGTATATATGATAATTAAGCAGTGTGCTTCCATCCCCGATATTGTGAGAGCGAATTGCTATACTAAAGCTGGGTTGGGACTTTAAATGAGGCCATACCTGGTATGGACCTCCATCCCCAATAGATTGAAGGAGAAGACTGGGTTTGGGACTTTAAATGAAGCACACTGCTGGATTCGATGGAGCAACTGGTATATAAATATTTGAGTTACAAAAGGGTATAACAAACACATGGTAAAATTCGATAGATAAGATACCCTGTTTCTCCGAAAATAAGCCCTACCCTGAAAATAAGACCTAGCGTGAGTTTCTGGGATGGTTGCAATATTAGCCCTACCCCAAAAATAAGCCCTACCTTGTAAAAACATGTAATCCGTTCTGTAAAAAGATTATATAATGTGCAGTGTGTCTCCCTTTTGTAACTTTATTGTGGAAAATACCTTATTTACAGCACTGCTGGGCGCTCACGTGACCCGCTGGAGCTGCTCTTCTCTCCTCCCGGCTGATGTCAGCTGTTTTTTTTTCAATAAAACTTTATCAAGACCCTCCCACTGCAGTACTCAGAGTGGGGCTGACGTCATTGGGGATCTTGGCCCCTCCCTCTGCAGTATTTGGAGTAGGGAAGAACAGCTCCAGCGGCTCACGTGAGCGGCAAGAGGCACTGTAAGTAAGGTATTTTCCACAATAATGTTACACAAGGAGACACACTGCACATGATATTATCTTTTTACAGAACGGATTACATAATTTTATAAGGTCTTTAAACAAAGATTTATTTTTGGGATTTACAGAATTTCACAATGCTGACTCCAGAGCTGACAGGGGGAGAAACTTTTTTGTACATACCATAATAAATAAGACATCCCCTGAAAATAAGCCCTAGTGTGTTTTTTGTAGCCAGAATTAATATAAGACCCGGTCTTATTTTCGGGGAAACACGGTATGAGTCTCAACAAGTAAGGTCTGGACAGTGCAGAATAGTACCTAATATTTACGGTTTAGCATACATGGCAATGTATATCAATCATAGGTCACACTGAATATCTCCAGACAATACATTGTTGCAAAATTTAATCTCATAGTATCAATGTCATAATCATAAATCTAGGCCATCTGTATGTAGAGCAACAGGCAGCCCATTCAAGCAAAGCAACATTCCCATACGTTGCGGTCTGCTTCTGGGTTTAGGAGCCTATGTCCGATGTGATTGTACACAGCAGATCCCGGCCAATGATTCATGGCTCGGACCTGCTGATCGGCTGTGTTCAACCACAGCCAAGAGCCCTGTGTTGACAATCAATACAGGACTCTGTAAAGAGGGAACAATCTCTCTGTTTCTTATCTTTGCAAAGCAGGGATGAAAAGCAAAGAGATCATTAGTAAAAGCAGCACACTTTCTATAAGTTACACATTGTTAGGCACAGATTTAACCCCGTGATCACCCTAGATGTTAACTCCTTCCCAGTCATTAGTATAGATTTGGCACTGCTCACTGTATCATTGTCACTTGTGATGTCAGTGTCAGTTAGTCAGTTCCCCCCCAGCATCGGCTAGTGTCAGATTTCCCCTTGCACGATCGCAGTTCCATTATAAGTTGCTGATCACTGTCATTAGTAGAATAAAAAATAAATACAAAATCCAATATATACACCATAGTTTGTAGATGCTATAACTTGTAATCAATATATACTTATTTGGATTTTTTTTTTTTACCAAAGACATATAACAGGAAACATTTTGGCCAAAATTTATGAAGACATTTTTTTTATTATTGAATATGTATTATAACATAAATTAAAAAATATATATTTCTGTTTTTTGTTTTGTTTATTTAACCACTTAAGCCCCGGACCAATATGCTGTCTAAAGACCCAAGGGGTTTTTACAGTTCGGGACTGCGTCGCTTTAACAGACAATTGCGCGGTCGTGCGACGTGGCTCCCAAACAAAATTGGCGTCCTTTTTCCCCCACAAATAGAGCTTTCTTTTGGTGGTATTTGATCATCTCTGCGGTTTTTATTTTTTGCGCTATAAACAAAAATAGAGCGACAATTTTGAAAAAAATGCAATATTTTTTACTTTTTGCTGTAATAAATATCCCCCAAAAACATATATATAAAAAAAAAAATTTCCTCAGTTTAGGCCGATACGTATTCTTCTACCTATTTTTGGTAAAAAAAATCGCAATAATCGTTTATCGGTTGGTTTGCGCAAAATTTATAGCGTTTACAAAATAGGGGATAGTTTTTTTGCATTTTTATTTTTTGCATTTTTTTCACTACTAATGGCGGCGATCAGCGATTTTTTTCGTGACTGCGACATTATGGCGGACACTTCGGACAATTTTGACACATTTTTGGGACCATTGTCATTTTCACAGCAAAAAATGCATTTAAATTGCATTGTTTATTGTGAAAATGACAGTTGCAGTTTGGGAGTTAAACACAGGGGGCGCTGTAACATTTAGGGATCACTGTGTGTGTGTTTACTAGTGTAGGGGGGTGTGGCTGTAGGAATGATGTCATCGATCGAGTCTCCCCTATAAAGGGGATCACCCGATCGATGCGCCGCCACAGTGAAGCACGGGGAAGCCGTGTTTACACACGGCTCTCCCCGTTCTTCAGCTCCGGGGAGCGATCGCGACGGAGCGGCTATAAACAAATAGCCACGCCGTCATCCCGGATCGCTCCCCGAGCGGACCCGACCTCCGCATGTACTGGGGGGGGTCCCGATCGGACCCCCCACCCACGTCTAGCAGAGGACGTACAGGTACGTGATTGTCCCTTTCCGTGCCATTCTGCCGACGTAAATGTACATGAGGAGGTCGGGAAGTGGTTAATAAAAAATAAAAAACCCAGCGGTGATCAACTATCACCAAAATAAAGTTCTAGTTGTCTGAAAAAAATCGTATAGATTTAGTTTGGGCCCGGTGTTGCATGACTGAGCAATTACAAGTTAAAGTAGCTCAGTGCTGAATAGCAAAAAATGGCCTGGAAACGAAGGGGTTAAAATCTTCTGGAGCTGAAGTGGATAAATGTAGCTGTTTGACTGAAGTTCAGCAATAAAGAATAAATACTTTTGTATGGTTAGCAATAAAAAAAAAATATGCAGAATTTTCCTCGGTTTTCATACTTTTAAAATATATTCTTTAACCACTTGCCGACCAGCCCCCGCAGTTATACGGCGGCAGGTCGGCTCGGCTGCGCGAGATCACGTAGCTATACGTCATCTCTCATATCAGCCAATAGGGGCGTGCCCCCCGCTCGCCCCTGGTGCCGACGCGCATGCCCGGCAGGCGCGATCACGGCCGGGCACCCGCGATCGCTCGTTACAGAGCGAGAACCGGGAGCTGTATGAACAGAGATCAGTCATTTCCCCATGTCAGTCCCGCCCCCCTTCAGTTAGAACACACACGGAACATAATTAACCCCTTCCTCGCCCCCTAGTGTTAACCCCTTCCCTTCCAGTGACATTTTTATAGTAATCAATGCATTTTTATAGCACTGATCGCTATAAAAATGCCAATGGTCCCAAAAATGTGTCAAAAGTGTCCGCCATTAGGTCGCAGTACCGATAAAAATCGCTGATCGCCGCCATTACTAGTAAAAAAAAAATATTAATTAAAATGCCATAAAACTATCCCCTATTTTGTAGACGCTATAACTTTTGCGCAAACCAATCAATAAACGCTTATTGCGATTTTTTTAATGAAAAATATGTAGAAGAATACGTATCGGCCTAAACTGAGGAATTTTTTTTTTTTATATATATATATTTTTGGGGATATTTATTACAGCAAAAAGTTAAAAATATTATTATTTTTTTCAAAATTGTCGCTCTATTTTTGTTTATAGCGTAAAAAATAAAAACCGCAGAGGTGATCAAATACCACCAAAAGAAAGCTCTATTTGTGGGGAAAAAAGGACGCCAATTTTGTTTGGGAGCCACGTTGCACGACCACGCAATTGTCAGTTAAAGCGACGCAGTGCCGAATCGCAAAAAGGGGGGCCCGGTCATTGACCAGCAATATGGTCCGGGGCTGAAGTGGTTAACAGTTTCCTCTTTACAGAGATTCATCTCAATATCTCTCCCAACACAGAAGAAGAAGAATCCCTCAGTCATCACATCACTGAAATGCAGACATTAATAAGGATAATGACGGCAAAGTGCACTAGATTGCCCCCAGATCGCTTTGAACTGGTGAGCAGAATGGATGACTTAGCAGGAAATGGTGACTGTTTAATTCCATGGGACACTGGGAAATAAATTACCATTCAGTGACAGTATGGTCGAGTTTAAAAGAATGAGCATGCTAAAAATAAACATGGAATTCTGTGATCTAAAGTCATTTCCTGATTAACATTAAAAGCTCTTGTCTGGGCTTGATAATTTGGCTACTAAATTTTGCTTCATCAGACCGCTATTGTGAAATTTGACATTGACATATGAAAACATACAGTAAATAGTAATATTCAAGGAAATCTAATGAACATGAGCCTGATGAGGAGTCGGGTGCCCACATGTCCCGGATTGCCTGGGACTGTTCGGCAATTGGCATGTCTGTCCTGGGACCCCGACACCTTCATTCTGGGACAATACAGTGTCCCGGAATGAAAAAGAGGACACAGCCATCCTACCAGCTGAAATAATAATAATGAAAGTGACACAGGGAACTGAGGAGACAGTATTGAAGGTGACACAGGGAACTGAGGGCACACACAGGGAACTGAGAGGACAGTAATGAAGGTAACACAGCGGAACTGAAGGGACACTAATAAAGGTGATACAGGGAAGGGAACTGAGGGAACTGTATTGAAGGTGACACAGGGAACTGAGGAGACACACAGGGAACTAAAAGGACAGTAATGACGGTAACACAGACAAACTGAGGGAACAGTAATGAAGGTGACACAGGGAACCAAGGGGACACACAGGGAACTGAGAGGACAGTAGTGAAGGTGACACATGGAACTGAGAGGACAGTAATGAAGGTGACACAGAGAACTGAGGGGACACTAATAAAGGAGACACACAGGGAACTGAGGGGACAGTAATGAAGGTGACACAGGGAACTGAGAGAATAATAATAAAGGCAATAGAGGGAACTGAAGGGACACTAATAAAGGTGACACACAGGGAACTGTGGAGACATTAAAGAGGAGTTCCACCCAAATTTGGAACTTCCTCTTAACCCACTCCTCTCCCCCTTACATGCCACATTTGGCATGTAATTTTTTTGGGGGGGGAGTGGGGGCTTCAGCACGAGTGGGACTTCCTGTCCCACTTCCTCCTTCCTGTAGGCGACTAAGCTTGATCACCTTCAGGAAGTGGCTGCTGTAGGCGATCGCCTAGGACACGTCACAGGTCCTAGGCGATCTCCTGGCGCTTACGCGGCGCCGGGCCGCGCCGCTCACGCATGCGCAGTGCCGCTCACGCATGCGCAGTGGGTGCCCGGCCGTGAAGCCGAAAGCTGTCACGGCCGGGTGCCCACACTGAAAATGAAGACGCCGGCCGGGGAGGGGGGGGAGAGGAGCGGAGCCCCGGCCGGCGCGTCGCTGGAGCGCTGGAGCAGGTAAGTGCCTGTTTATTAAAAGCCAGCAGCTACACTTTTTGTTGCTGCTGACTTTTAATAAACATACAAATGGCTGGAACTCCCCTTTAATGAAGGTGATACAGGGGACAGAGGGGACACCTAGGGAACTTAGAGGACAGTAATGAAGGTGACACAGGGAACTAAAGGGATACTAATAAAGGTGACACACAAGGGTACTGAGGAGACACTGTTGTTGGTGACACAGGGAACTGAGGGGACACCCAGAGAACTGAGAGGACAGTAATGAAGGTGACACAGGGAACTGAGAGAATAATAATGAAGGTAACACACAGGGAACTGAAGAGACACTAATGAAGGTGATACAGGGAACTGAGGGGACAGTAATGAAGGTGATACAGGGAACTGAGGGGACAGTAATGAAGGTGACACAGTGAACTGGGGGACATTATTAACCACTTGCCGACTGCCTCGCGCACTTTTATATGCAGAATGGCACGGGTAGGCAAAGTAACAAATATATACGTTGCTTTGAATCTGTGCGCGCGCCGCGGTCCCCGTGACAGTGCCCGCTGGACCCGTTGTCCACCGGTGTCCCATGAATGTGTCACGGAACAGCAGAATGGGGGGATGCCTTTGTAAACCAGGCATTTCCCTGTTCTGCCTAGTGACAGGACACTGATCGTCTGATCCCTCTCATCGGGGGCAGGAAACAGTGTTGTGTCACAGTAAGCCCCGCCCCCACACAGTTAGAATCACTCCCTAGGACACACTTAACCCCTTCCATGCCCCCCTACTGGTTAACCCCTTCACTGCCAGTGTCATTTACACAGTACAGCTTGCTGTATAAATGAAACTGGTCCCAAAATAGTGTCAAATGTGTCCGCCATAATGTCGTAGTCACGATAAAAATCGCAGATTGCCGCCATAACTAGTAAAAAAAATTATAATAAAAATGCCATAAAACAACCCCCTATTTTGTAGACGCTATAACTTTTGCGCAAACCAATAAATATACGCTTATTGCGTTTTTTTTTTTTAAATATGTAGAAGTCTACATATCCGCCTAAACTGAGAAAAAAACGTTTTTTTTATATATTTTTTGGGGATATTTATTATAGCAAAAAGTAAAAAATATTGCTTTTTTTTTTCAAAATTTACGCTATATTTTTGTTTATAGCGCAACAAATTAAAACGGCTCAGGTGATTAAATACTACCAAAATAAAGCTCTATTTGTCTGGAAAAAAAAATGTAAATTTTTGTTTGGGAGCCACGTCGCACGACCGCGCACTTGTCAGTTAAAACGACGCAGTGCCGAATCGCAAAAAGTGACCAGGTCATTTGGCAGCCAAATCCTCCGTGGGGTGAAGTGGTTAAAGGTGACAGGGAACTGAGGAGACAGTAATGAAGTACAAAGTATGCAACGGTTACTAACTTAATTAAAGCAGGTGCACATTGTATACCACCTATCTGAACTCTTGACCACTGTTTGCTGTTGTTTTTTTTTTTTTTTTTTTTGCGAAGAAAAAAAAGGTATCAAAAATCATTGGGGGTGTCCGTGAATGGCAGTTTGAAAATGTGGTCACCCTAAATTGAGGAGGTGTGTTTAAGGCCGGAATCACACTAGTGCGTTGCTTTTTTGAGCTGCGTTGTCGTTGCAGATTTCTCTAGAGGGTGTTCTGCAGATCAACTGCGGTTTAGCTGCAGATCAGGTGCGAATTTGGAGACCTGGGAGAACTTCCGGGTGAGAGGAGAGTGGGGGAGAATTGTATTGAGCTGAATGAGAGAAACTCCTGCAGAGAACTGAACACATGTGCGAATTAGATGCGTACCCATAGAAGATAATGGGACTGAATTCGCACCGCAAGACATAAAAACCGCATGCGGTTTGGAGGCAATACGCAGTGCGGATGCATCGCACATATGTGAACCAGCCTCATTGAAAACAATGTATTTTGAAATGTCCTGCGAATTAGATGCGGTTTAAACCGCACTCAATTCGCATAGGTGTGAACCTGGCCTAATAACAGTGATCTGACATATTATTCTATCTCTAAAGGCTGCATTCACACCTGAGCGTAGCGTTTTTGGTCGTTTTTTTCCCCCCGACATTTTGTCACGTGTATTTACGCGTTTGCATACAGCGTTGTCTGACGTTTTTGAACTCCGACGTTTTTTATTTTAGCCAATAGGAAAAATTATCATCTCTTTCATCACTTGTTGCTATGTTTGTAGATTTTTTTATCTTCTGCCTGGGTGAAATGTTTTATTTCACAGAACAGATTAAAGCGACAAAACGCCCGTAGAAACGCTTGTTGTCGCGCTAGACGCTTGAATCGAGCGTTTCCATTACTTTCTATGGTAATACAAACATTCAAAAATGCCCAAATCCGCCCAATTCGCGCGGGTCCGGAACTTGTTTGGGCTTCAGGCGTTCGGCTTCAGGCGTTTTGGAGTGGAGATGTGAACCATCTCCATAGAGAATAACATTTTTTTTTTAGCAGAGACCGTCGCGCAATTTTTTATGTCACACAATTTTTGGGCCACTTTTTCTAACGCAATTTATTTGTAGAAAGCCCAATTTAATGAATTAGAAAAAAATATATAATATATAGACCAATTTTTTTTTGATAATATGAAAGATGATGTCATGCTGAGTAAATAGATACCTAACATACCATGCTTTAAAATTGCACGCGCTTGTGGAATGGCGCCAAACTACGGTACTTCAAAATCTTCATAGACAACACTAACCTTTCTTCTACAGGTTACCAGTTCAGAGTTAGACCCCTTTCACACTGAGGAGTTTTTCAGGCGGTACAGCGCTAAAAATAGCGCTGCTATACCGCCTGAAAAACTCCTGCCCAGCAACCTCAATGTGAAAGCCTGAGGGCTTTCACACTGAGGCGATGTGCTGGCGGGAGACAAAAAAATCTCCTGTCAGCAGCATCTTTGGAGCGGGGAGAGGAGAGGCGTGTATACCGCTCCTTCACCGCTCCTTCCCATTTAAAACAATAGGAACCGTGGCAATACCGCCCGCAATGCGCCTCTGCAGAGGCGCATTGCGGGCGGTATTAACCCTTTATCGGTCGCTAGCGGGGGTTAATACCGCACCGCTAGCGACCGAATCCCGCGGCAATCCTGGCGGTATAGCGCCGCTATTTTTAGCGGCGATATGCCGCCACCGCGCCTCCCGCCCCAATGTGAAAGGGGCCTAACAGAGGAGGTCTAGTGCTAGAATTACTGCTCTTACTCTGAGGTTTGTGGTGATACCTCACTAGGGGGTTATTTACGAAAGGCAAATCCACTATGCACTACAAGTGCACTTGGAAGTGCAGTCGCTGTAAATCTGAGGAGAAGAACTGAAATGAGGGGAGTCTCTGCTGATTTTATCATCCAATCATGTGTAAGCTAAAAGGCTGTTTTTTATTTTCCTTGCATGTCCCCCTCAGATCTGCAATGACTGCACATAAGTGCACTTGTGCAAAGTGGATTTGCCTTTCGTAAATACCCCCCCCCCCCCCCCCCGGTGTACATATGTGGGCGTGACCTAAGTATGTGTTCACCACCGCATCTCTATATTATGGAATGCAGCCGCTCAGGGCTTTTCTTCATGGTTGCAACACAAATAAAATAGCATATCGCATTCGGCGGGCAGTACTACTGCCCAGTGCGACCCATTCAAGTGAATGGGGCTGCACCACAATCACCCTGTGAAAAGCAAAGAAGGAAAAGCACCTCTAATTGTAGTATCCACACAAGACATTTATTTAACCACTTGCCGACCAGCTGCCGTCATTATACGGCGGCAGGTCGGCACATTCCTGCAAACCTTCGTAGTAGCTTTACGTCGGTTCCTTTAAGCAGGGATAGCAGACGCACACGCCCGCTGCACTACGGGGGTGCCGATGTACATAGCTTGTGGTCGTGATGACTGCCGGCCACGCATGATCGTGGGCACGAGAGTCAGAACATGGACGTGCATGTGTAAATACACAAATCCCTGTTCTGTGAGGAGAGGAGAATGAGATTGGAACAGCTATCTGTCATCTCCTCTAGTCATTCCTATCCCCCTACAGTTAGAGCACACACGAGGGAACACAGGTAACGCCTTGATCACCCCCTAATGTTAACCCTTTCCCTGCCAGTGACATTTACACAGTAAACAGTGTATTTTTATAGCACCGATCGCTGTATAAATGTCAATGGTCCCAATTTTTTTTTTCAAAAGTGTCCGATGTGTCCGCCATAATGTCGCAGTCACAATCAAAATTGCTGATCAACGCCATTACTAGTAAAAAAAAAAAAATAATAATAATAAAAATGCCATAAATCTTTCCCCTATTTTGTAGATGCGCAAACCAATCAATATACGCATATTGTGATTTTTATTACCAAAAATATGTAGAAGAATACATATCGGCCTAAGCTGAGGAAAAATATGCTTTTTAAAAAAAAAAATGGGGAATATTTAATATAGCAAAAAGTAAAACATTTTTTGTTTATAGCGCAAAAAAAAAAAAAAAAAAGAGAAGATCAAATAACACCAAAAGAAAGATCTATTTGTGGAAAAAAAAGGACATCAATTTTGTTTGGGTCAGTTGTCAATGGTCAGTTAAAGTGACGCAGTGCCGTATCGCAAAAAATGGCCTTATCATTGAGCAGCCAAATCTTCTGTGGCTGAAGTGGTTGAAAGCAGGCTAAACACTAGCCACTCACATGATGCCGGTAGTAAACGGGCTCATAATGATATTCCACTATGTTGTAGATAGCCATCGGCATGTACATAAACCACTGGGAGCCGTCCTGGGGGTGGGGCCCACTGGTGAATTACAGCAAGATGGAAGAAAGCTGGGAGCGCCGGAGGATGGTGGAGTGCAGTGTTGATCGCAGCGCCAGGCAGGAAGTGGCCAGGAACCAGAAATTGCGCAACGTGTTTAAGAGCATGCGCGGTACACCAATGGGTATATAGGCATGCTCCTTTCTTAAGCTGATCACCACCTTCACATAGTACACAGGAACAGAGCCGAGGCTGTCAATCAGCTGGAGGTCCCTCCCCTGTCACCATTTTTCTCTTGGTGTCAGAAAAACTTGTCAGAAGTGATTCATGCTGATATGGGGAGAAATAAGGCAGAAGACAGATATGACACTTAGTGCTCTGGATTGAGACTAGTACACACTATAGAGAGGTATGCTTTGTTCATATGTCATGTCTGAGGTTTACAACCACTTGAACATAGGTGTGCACAGCCCATTGCATTAGGGTGGGCTCCCCAAAGCTCCAACACATATGCATTTGACATATTTACTGGCTGAATGTTGTCAAAAAGGAGAGGAGGAGAAGCCTACTTTCAGCTGCTGCAGGAGGAAAATACAGATAGTTGCCACTAAATCCCCCCCCCCCCCCAGCCACCTCTCCTGTCCAGGTTCTGAGGGTCGGCAAGGAAGAATTGTGGTTTACCTGTCACCTGCCCACCATTGACAGATTGCCAACCCCAGGTTTAGGGTGTGCCCAGGCACACCTGGCACACCCCTTGCGCACGCCTATGCACTTGAACTACATAATATATCGGCAAGTGGTCAGGAGCTTTAACAACGAAACTCTAATGCCACGTACACACAGTCGGAATTTCCAACAAGAAAAGTTCGATGTGAGCTTTTGGCCGGAAATTCCGACCGTGTGTAGGCTCCATCTGACTTTTTCTGTCGGAATTTCCGACAGCAAAAATTTGTGAGCTGCTCGCAATCATTGAACTTAATTTTTCTCGGCTCGTTGTAGTGTTGTACCTCAACCGCGTTCTTGACGGTCAGAATTTTGTGTGACCGTGTGTATGCAACACAAGTTTGAGCCAACATTCCGTCAGAAAAAAATCCACGGTTTTGGCCTATGCCAAAATTGGAAATGTAGCACAAATAAGCTGTGTTTTCTTTTTGTACTGAGTAAGAGCACGAGGGTCACCCTGGCAGGCACATGACGTCATTGTCACTAAGTAACCCAGTAAGTCTGTGGTGTGTCTAATTTATACTGCAGATGATCTGAAAGAAAGCTGTTCTATCTGCCCATCCCCACATGTCAAGGTCCTAGGAGTAGTCCTGGACTCTGAACTCTCCTTTAAGCCTCACGTTCAATCACTGTCCAAATCTTGCCGCCTCAACCTTCGCAACATCTCCAAAATACGCCCATTTCTAACCAATGACACCACAAAACTCTTAATTCACTCCCTGGTCATCTCTCGCCTCGATTACTGCAACTCCCTCCTCATTGGCTTACCTCTGCATACTCTATCCCCCCTTCAGTCCATCATGAATGCTGCTGCCAGACTAATCCACCTTACCAACCGCTCTGTCTCTGCTACTCCTCTCTGTCAATCCCTCCACTGGCTTCCGCTCATCCAACGAATTAAATTCAAAATACTAACAATTACCTACAAAGCCATCCACAACTCTGCCCCCAGTTACATCACTGACCTAGTTTCTAAATACCAACCTGTACGTTCTCTTCGTTCTTCTCAAGACCTCCTACTCTCTAGCTCTCTCATCACCTGCTCCCATGCTCGTCTCCAGGACTTTTCTAGAGCCTCTCCATGCCTATGGAACTCCTTACCCCAATCTATCCATCTATCTCCTTCTCTATCAGCTTTTAGAGGATCCCTGAAAACACTTCTCTTCAGAGAAGCCTACCCTTCCCACACATAACTGTATTTTCATTTGAGTCCATCTGATCATCCCCCACAGCTAACTACCCTTTGTTCCACTTGACCCTCCCTTCTAGATTGTAAGCTCTAACGAGCAGGGCCCTCTGATCCCTCCTGTATTGATTGTATTGTGACTGTACTGTCTTCCTTGATGTAAAGCGCTGCGCAAACTGTTGGCGCTATATAAATCCTGTATAATAATAATAATAATATGACAGAAAACGTTGCAAAACTGCACTTTGAACACGATTTTCGGGCGTTCAGAAAAAAGCCCATAATCTCCACTGCTCATTACTGCTAAAAAACTTCCATGTGTGCATGGGCACATAGGCTAACATAGAGTGCAGTTTATGGGCTTTTAAAAAAAAAACCACCAAAACGCCAATAAACTGCAGTTTATGATCTTCAGTGTGCATGGAGCCTTAAGGCCCCGTACACACGACCGGATCGATCCGCTGAAACTGGTCCGCCGGACCAGTTCCAGCGGACAGATCCGGTCGTGTGTAGGCCGAGCGGACAATTGTCCGGCGGATCGGACAGTTTCCAGCAGATAAAAATTTCTTAGAACATTTCTTAGATGCTAAGAAATCTATCCGCTGGAAACCTGTCCGTCGGACGTGTTCGGTCATCTGTACAGACTCACTGGACACGTCCGACCGACCGCCATCCCTCGCATGCGTCGTACTGATTCGACGCATGCGTGGAAGCTTTGAACTTCCAGGGCCGCCCACGTCGCCGCGTTATCGTCGCGGCGACGGCGCGGCCACGCCCCGCGTATTGTTTACGCACGGATTTCTGTCTGATGGTTTGTACAACCATCAGACAGAAATCTCCGGGCGGACATGTCCACTGAAAACGGTCAGCGGATTATCCGTCCGTGTGTACGGGGCCTAAGGCTGCATTCACACCTAGGCGTTTTCACGCCCGCCGCTATTGCAGCCTGCAATACGCTGGAGGGGTGATTTTACATTGTCGGCTATGGAGATGGTTCACATCTCCACGCCGAACACCGAAACGCCTGAAGCTCAAAACAAGTCCCGGACCCTTTTTTTCGGGCGGCTTCGGCGTTCGGGCATAGCCGACAATGTTAAAATCACCCCTCCAGCAAAAAACAAGGCTCAAAAACGACGCGTTTTGTCGCCGCAAATCGCGGGACAAAACGCCTATTTTATGTCGCCGCAATACGCCGCATATCGCCTACGCAAAGGTGTGAATGCAGCCTAAAAGACAGCAGTGCTAAACAAGTATATAAATGTCAGAGGAGTTCTGCTTCATGCTGTACAATGTGAACTGATAAATAAACAGAAGGTATGCACGGGCCCCATAACCTCAGGGCCCCAGTGCAATGCTATTTACCCCTCAGTCATTACTGAGGATCAACCAAAGACACTGACGTATGTGATGTACTTTACTGGAAAGTGTGCAAAAGCGCGGACTGGGTGGAATTTCAATAATGTACCATAAATATAAGTGCTGATCCAGCACTTGTACAGTCATTACAGACCACTGAATGGAAATAGTGGGCCAGATTCATCAAGAGATACGACGGCGGATCTCCTGATCCGCCATCGCATCTGTGAGAGCCGATGGTCGGATCTGTGAGATCCCACGGTCGGATCTATGCGACTGATTCATAAGAATCAGTTCCGCATAGATCTCCCTTAGATCCGACTGGTGTAAGTGACTTACACCAGTCGAATCTTAGGCTGCAATCTCCCGCCGGCCGCTAGGTGTCGTCGCTTTTTTTTACGCGTCGCATATGCAAATGAGGAGAACCGCCGATTCAAGTCCGTACGCCCGCCCGTCGCTTTTTTTTAACGTAGTTTGCGTTCGGCTTTTTCCGGCGGATAGCTACCCCTGCTATATGAGGGGTAGCTAATGTTAAGTATGGCCGTCGTTCCCGCGCCGAGATTCAAATTTTTACGTCATTTGCGTAAGTCGATCGGGAATACCGATGGCCGCAATTGACATACCCGCCGCTAACAATGACGTCCTAGCGACGTCATTTGGAGCATGCGCACTGGGATATTTCGCCGGCGGCGCATGCGCAGTTAAATCGGCGCGGGAACACGCCTGATTTAAATTGTACACTCCCCCTAGCCGCGGAATTTGCATTCCGCCGGGGGGAGTTACGATCCGACGGTGCAATTTGCGAGGTAAGTGCTTTGTGAATACTGCACTAGCCTCGCTAAATTGCACCGGCGGATCGTAAAACACGTAGATCGAGCGGATCTAAAGATCCGCTGATCTACATGAATCTGGCCCAGTAAGTTTTTTGGGGGCTCCATCATTTTTTTTAGCACTTCCTGCTTTAATAAAGCTTGCCCATCTGAATGTGTGGGGGGCTTAGCGGTAAGCATTGACACTTGCCTGATCAGAATGCTCACCTTTCACACTGGGGCGGTGGGTGCGTCGGCGGTAAAGCGCCGCTATTTTTAGCGGCGCTTTACCGTCAATTTCGTGGTGCGATTTGGCTGCTAGCAGGGCGCTTTTAACCCCTGCTAGCGGCCGAAAAAGGGTTAAAACCACCCTCTGCAGCGCCGCTTTTCCGGCAGTATAGCCGCAGTGCCCATTCATTTCAATGGGCAGGAGCGGTATACACACCGCTCCTTCACAGCCCCAAAGATGCTGCTAGCAGGACTTTTTTAGCATCCTGCCAGCACACCGCTCCAGTGTGAAAGCCCTCGGGCTTTCACACTGGAGTGAATTGAGCGGCTCTTTCAGGGCGGTTTGCAGGCGCTATTTTTAGCATTATAGTGCCTGCAAAGCGCTCCAGTGTGAAAGGGGTCTAAAGGACAGGAGGGTTTAGTTCTGCTCTAAGGAGTCCATGCCAGCCTGAGGTGAATTGAGTGGCTCTTTCAGGGCGGTTTGCAGGCGCTATTTTTAGCGTTATAGCGCCTGCAAAGTGCGCCTCAGTGTGAAAGGGGTCTTACTGTCTAGCAATGATTAAGCACTTTGTGTGAAACGCATCTGCTGAACAGTGTGGATCCCTCGTGTGTCATGTTTTTTAAACCTTTGACTCTACAAAACCAACTCTAAACTAACACATTTTTCTTCATCTCTGGATGTGACGATTTTTCTCTTTGTTGCATGAATTTTCCAGGTTGCGGACCTCGGCAGGCACCCAGTCTTGTTGCCACAGTAGTATCAAGAGATCTTTAATTTGTAGACAACCTTGGAGCAGTGTACACTCTACTTCATTTTTCCTTTGGGTGTACTACATGGCTAAGTAAATCAGTAGCAGTAGACATCAAGGGCACTCTGGGTTGTTTCTATACTGAACTGGATTATGACTGGAGTGCCCTCTGCTGGTAGCCACCTCTAAATGCAGCCTGGGAGGTGACTGGTCACATGAGGCATGGGGGTGCTGAGGAGGTGAAATGCTCCAGCTGAGGAGACTCCTCCCTGTCCTACAAGTATATGGGGTGCCTACTGTACAGGTGCTAGCACTGGAGATAAGGGGGAACTTACCAGCAATGCCATGTCAAGGTCTGGTGAGTACAGTTGGGTTCATGGAGGGTGGTTTTGTCATAGAAGGGAAATGTTTTGAGAAGAGGGAGTCATTTTTGTTTGGAGAGGCCCTCTGTGCTTTACTTACTTTAGGCCTCTACAGCCTCCATGTTATGCACTGTTGACCCAGAGCAAAGTAGGCAGAGGTGTTATTTAATCAAACCCCTTTAAGCCACTCCCACTGTGGTGAAGCGCGTTTCCTGTGCAGTTACTATCCCTTCCCTTGTTTCCCCCCGGCCCACCTCCAATAACATTGGGCATGATCAGTTGGGTGGCTCTGGATTTCATGTTGATTTTCACACTGGGGCACTTTTAAGGGTTTTTTCGTGCTAAAAAAAAAGCGACTGAAAAGCGCCTCTCAAGCTGCACCAGTGTGAAAGCTCAAGTGCACACTGGAGTGGTGCGCTTGCAGGACGGGGAAAAAAGTCAGCATCTTTGGGGCGGAGCGGGAGCGGTCTATACACCGCTCCTCCACTGCCCCTGCCCATTGAAATGAATGGGCAGCACTGCTGAAGCCTGCATAAGTGTTTTAGCAGCGCCCAAAATGGGCTCTATTAACCCTTTTCTGGGCCGTAAGTGTGGGTTAAAAGCGCACCCCTATCGGCCGAAAAGCGCCGATATATAACAGTGGTAAAGCGCCACTAAAACTAGCAGCACTTTACTGCTAATGCCCGCACTGCCCCAGTGTGAGAGGGCTCTTGGGGCCTTTTCACACTACAGCACAGCAGCTTTTACACAGCAGCACTCCTAAAACATTGTGCTTTTAAAAAACAAATAGCATGTTTTATATGCGTTGCATTAGAACATATATGCTTAAATAACTAGTTGTTAAAGATGCCGTTGGGTGCCCACTCCTTAACGACTGGCTTTTCATTTGTTGTTAAGGACCCAGAACCTTCCGACATCTTTAACCAATGAGTGATAGTGCCTCCCCTTTCTCTTTTTTCACTGCACACTGTGAGCTTCTCACAGTGTGCATTAGAAGCTGCAGCAAGTCAGATAGAGCCCACCTCTTTTCCTGGCGGAAGTCTGCCATAGACTTTGACAGGCAGTAGGCAACGAGGCGCGAATAAATGCTAAGAGGGATGCACAGCAGCTAAATAACCCCATGTGCAAAGGACCGCACTGATTTCAAAAAGTCATTTCCGTACTACTTTTTGCAATTTCTGGGATTTGATTTCCATTGACACCTGTGCAGAAACCTGCACAGATGTCTGTGAAATCGCAGCCAAAATCTGGACTGACATGCAGGAGTGAAATTGTGCGAGAGTTCAGCTGAACTTGCATGGCTTCATTCCCGCAGCTCAGTGTGAACACCACATGCAGCCCAGTGTGTTTTCTTTCTGCATCAAAAACGCATGAAAAGTAGGTTATATGTTTTCCAATGGCATAGTTCACACCAGTACAGTCAGTTGCAGGGCTTTCTAGTTCCAGAAAAAAAGTAGAACATGCTGTATTTTTCCTGCACTGGACTGTACTGGAAAAAACGCATAAAAAAACGCACCGGAATGTACTGGGACGCATCAAAAATGCAATAAAAACACACTGGACTCCAGTACAGTAAAAAAAACATTCGCAAACGCATCATAAACGCACCAAAAATGCGTTGAAAACACGCATGCAGAAAGGCATCCAGAACATATCTGGAGTGCGTTTTTGTGGGGTAAACTAGCCCTTGCGACTATTAAGCGAAAAAAGTCGGATGATCTGTCGTCCGATTATTATGAACACACGATGTGTCTCTAGTCCCCTAAAAGAACCAGGATTTGTGTGTTTACACACACAGATCCCGATTCTCGCTCTGTCTTCATGCCCGCCGGGCACTCGCATCGTCTCCGGGCACACGCTGCGGGCGTGCCCCTAGTGGCCAAAAGAAAAAGCAATGTAAGGTAACGTCGATTTGCCCAGCCGAGCCAACCTGCCGCAGTAAAATTGCGGCGGCTGGTCGGCAAGTGGTTAATGTAAACTATCTTTAGATTGTATTTTACTCCAAAAGCATTTTTTTTTAATAAATAAAAAAAAAATCAAAAAAATCTGATTTAAATAAAAAAAAAATGATTTTTCTGATTTTTTGGTTAAAAACCATTGATATTTATTGGGAGGCCCATAGACGTAAATGGCAGCACATCAGAACACATATCATGCATTGGCAAGAGGTATTACCAAGCCTTGGTCAATGGCTCTCAACTCTATCCACTCTCTATTTGGAATTCAAAAACCCCAAAAGATGTCACCATGAAAGCCAACACAAAAATGAAGTATGCTGACGCATGTTAATACACCTGCATTATACTCCAAAAAACGCACCTCTACAATCATGCATATATCTAAATGAGTCCTTAAGGCCGCGTACACACGGTCGGACAAAACCGATGAGAATGGACCGAAGTTCAGTTTCATCGGTCCAAACCGACCGCGTATACGGCCCATCGGTCTTTTGTCCTTTGGACCAAAATTTTAAAACTTGCTTTAAAATCAAACCGATGGACCCCTGACCGATCGGTCCAAACCGATGGTTAGTACACAAAAGCATCGGTTCAAAACCCGTGCATGCTCAGAATCAAGTCGACGCATGCTTGGAAGCATTGAACTTCGTTTTTTTCAGCACGTCGTGTGTTTTACGTCACCGCGTTCTGACCCGATCGGATTTTGAACTGATGGTGTGTACACACATCAGACCATCAGGCCACTTCAGCGGTGAACCAATGAAAACGGTCCGTCGGACCATTCTCATCGGATGGACCGGTCGTGTATACGCGGCCTAAGGCCCATCACACCTTTCCAGAGTGGTGCAGAAGCAAATGTGTATTAGCGTGTTTTGGTCAATTTTTTGCTAATAAGGATAAGCTTAGGCGCGCTTGGATCCCAGTCCGAGCCCACCTAAGCGAGCCTATCAGGAAGATGTCACCTGTACTGGACCAATCATAAGCAGCCAAGGTATTCCTCACCCCACAGATATACACATCTCTTCTATACATGCAGCTGTAGGACCCTAGCTGTGTTGTACACATCCCCTCTTTCACGCTTGATGCTTGTCCGGTTCATTGAGGATGGCCATCGACAACCACCGTTCTTTCCATCCAGGTACACACTGTGTTTTCCCTCCTCGTCCAATCAGCTCTTCTGTTACTTTGATGTACCGGTAAGTGTGGATATTTGTCTTTCAATAAAATGTTACAATGTTTTTCAGTAATTCCTGCTCTTTGGCTACGCTGTGTTCTCTGAGGATCCTTCCCTGATCTGATGTGCCTAGCTGCGAAAAACTCCCATCAATCTATTCATCCATCTACAGTATCCCGGATTTGATGTACCCAGCTGTGGATCTCTCCCATCCATCCATCCCTTTACATTGGCTGCCATCCAGGTTGTTGGTCTTTTGGACTCATCACCCTCAGCTACCAATCACGCTACTCCAACAGCTTCGGATCTCCAGGAATAAGTACTATTAACCTTTTTATGTTTCATTTCTCTCTTGAGGATTCCCCTTTGCCACTAATTTCATCGTACACACGATCAGAAAATCGCAGAAAAAATATCACTTTCGAAGCAATCATATGATAATAAGATCGTTAGTACACAGCTTTCGACAGCCGATCACAACAGTTCATCCGATATTATCCAAAGCACAAGATTTTTTCTCGTACGATACCAGCTACAAGTACAATTTCCATTTAATCAGTACAGTTGTCGTTCGAAAATACACCAAAAATACACGACAGCACATTCCATGACTTCTGAATTTTTATTCTGTCGTACGAGAATTTTCGTAACTTTGTGAATTTTCGATATGAGATTAGCATGCAAAAAAAAAAAAAAAAAAAAGACAATCATTCGTTCGACAATCTCATCGTGTGTACCAGACATTACTGTGGGCACTGACAGACCTTTATGCCGGGTTCACACTATCGCCGCATGTGGCTCACAGCAGGGGTCTGGTGCGTCCCCGTTCACTGTTTCAGATCCGATTTCAGGCCGAATTTTGGGCCGAATTCGGACCTGAAATGGACCAAAAGACGCACAGGGCTGTGCAATTCGCAACGGAGCCGCAGCAGAGATATGTGAACCGCCTCCATAGAGAGCCGATCAAGATCTCCTGCTTTTGCGAATTGGATGTGGAGAACCCATATCCAAATCGCAATGGTGTGAGCCCAACCTTAGGCTGCATTTACATCTAAGCGTCGCATTTTTGAGCGGTTTTCAGGCGTTTTTTTTAAAGCGTTTGTATGCGTGTTTTGTAATTATCCAATAGAGAAAAATAGCATCTGTTTCGTCATTTGTTGCTATGTTTTTTAGCTTTTTCATCCACTTTTATAAAAAAAAAATTATATAAGGGGTTAGGGGGTTGATTTATTTATTATTTATTTATTTTGTTAGGTTAGGGGTTAATAGCGTGTTAGGGGCTGGGGTTTACGATTAGGGGTTAATATTAGGGTTGTTTTTTTTTATTTGTTTATATCAAACTTTTGTTTTTTTTATGTATTTTATTTTTTATTAATTTATTATTAATATTTATTTTCATTTAATTACTGCATTTGAGCAAAAAAAGCATGCTGTAAAATGCTCAAAAACACTTGAATCAAACATTTCCCTGCTTTTCTATGGAACAAAAAACACTTAAAGTGGAGGTTCCCCCTAAAAAAAATTTCTAACAATACATTCAGAAGACTGATTACACTGCGGGTAGGCTGTTTTTTTTTTTTTTTTCCGTACATACCTCGTTATCGCCGTTTCATCCCTCGGCTTCCGGGTATGATTCTTGCTGGACCTAGTTGATTGAAGTTCCTCTGACCGGCGCATACTGCGCGTCACGACTTTCCCACAGAAGCCGAACGTCATTGCGCAGGCGCCGTATAGAGTCGGCTCTATATGGCGCCTGCGCAGCGACGTTTGGCTTCTTTCAGAAAGTCGTGACGTCAAGTATGCGTCGGTCGGAGGAACGTCAATCAACTAGGAACGCCCAGCCCCACAAGAATCATACCCGGAAGCCGAGGGATGAAACGGCGATATCGAGGTATGTACGAAAAAAAAAAAAAAAAGACCAGCCTACCCGCAGTGTAATCAGTCTTCTGAATGTATTGTTAGAATTTTTTTTTAGGGGGAACTTCCACTTTAAACACCAATCTGTCTGATTTGAGCTGCAAAAAAATCCAGAACTTTTTCGAGCTTCAGGCGACTAATGCCGCGTACACACGATCGGTCCAAGTTCAATGCTTCCAAGCCAGCGTCGACTTGATTCTGAGCATGCATGGATTTTTAACCGATGGTTGTGCCTACTAACGATCGTTTTTTTCCCATCGGTTAGGAATCCATCGGTTAAAGCGGTTCTCCCACGCAAAAACTTTTTTTTTTTAAAGGGCTATTTAAATTGCTAATGCCAGGTATTCTTTAAACTCACGTTTTTTTTTTTTTCGCGGCCGCTCCGCTGCCATTCGGTGCAAAATATGTAGTTATATTCCCCGCATAAGCCCACAAGCAGGCACTTCCTGGTTTGTGTGGATGCTGATGTCCCAGCATAATAATCTGTAGCTTGCATAAGAAATCCCGCGATATTTGATATCACGGCTGCAAAGTGAAGACAGGGAGCTATGCAGAGAAGCTCCCAGAGTACACTGCTTCAAACGGGAAGTGTCGGAATGCCCGTATTATTCCCGCAACGTTACAGACCGGAAGCCTCATCAATATTACAGGTACTGTACAGATTTAGAAAATGAAAACATCGGTTTTTAGCGTTTTTGATCGAGAAAATTTAATAGAGGCAATGTTGTAATTAGGGTGGAGAACCGCTTTAAATTTAAAACAAGTTGGCTTTTTTTTAACCGATGGTTAAATAATCGATGGCGCCCACACACGATCGATTTTGACCGATGAAAACGGTCCATCAGACCATTCTCATTGGTTGAACCGATCGTGTGTTCAAGCTGGTTCAATAGAAACCGACCAATGCCGCCCAACATTCAGCCCGGGTGTACTAGCCTTTAGAATCGGAATGTGTGCGGTTTAGTGCGTTTCTGTGCATTGTGTGTAGAACAGCCCATTCTTTTTAGTGGACTGCCCTACGTGCGTGAAACGCTAAAAAAAAGTCCCTGATTCTTCTGCAGCAAAACACCTGGCACCATGCATTTTGGCGCATGTGAAAATTCGTGCATTCACAGATGCATGGGGATGCCTTTAGGAATTAAATCATTGTCAATAAGAATTAATGGCACCACTGTGTTTCTGTGTGTTGCGGGAAAGCACATTTTTTCCCCCACATTCTCGCAGTGCTGTAATGTAAACGCTGCCTTACCCTTCATTCACATCTCTGCGTCTGGCTGTGGGTATCGCAGCGATTCCTGCAACCACCCTCAGCGAAAACGCACTGCTCTGCGGAAATGCCCGGGGCTACCTTTCCTGAATGGCGCCCCCATGTATGTAAAATCGCATTGCGTGTGCGTAATCCGCAGGGGAATCGCAATGTAATTTCCCTGTGACTGCGTTTTTGGAAATGTGCATGCACATTTTTTATTTATTTTTTGCAGAAACGCAGACAAGGCAGATCATTCATTTTAATTTGCTGCCGTTGCCAGCGCAAACGCGGCACACACAAATCGCAGATATGTCAATCTATGAGTCTGGAGAAAAGCTGTGAGGGACATTTCTTTACCCAGGATTGCTTATCAGGTGCTGTACATTGTATGAGGTTTTCATTGAATGTATGCCGTTTATAATGCACAGTACTTTTATTTTGGAGATATTTTGAGTTCTTCAAAATGTTGCAAATCAATCTATAAATCGAGAAAAGCATGACTTTTGATGGCATCCCTTCTGTATGTGCACACATCTTCCCAGCCTGTATTTTGACAGCCCCAAGTGTTTCCCAGAATCCACCCCTCCACTTGTGATTGGTCAGCTGCAGTGTGGGCTGGTGTATGCCTGGGAGACTTGCAAGCTTCCCGAGTGATAGAGAGCACAAGACAGCGCTCGCTGTTAGCAAGGCTCATCCTCTGAGCAGGGACTATGGTCCTTGGCACACCACCACCCTATATTTAAGGCTCTGTCTTCTCATCTGCAGAAAGGAGTGTCAGAGAAAGCAAACTGGAAGTCCAGGCGTCTCATCCTTCCAGGGGGACTATGAGCAGGATGACTGGGATGAGATCCAGCACTCAGCCAGGGGCAGATGGTAAGTTGGAAAACTTTTTTTTTTTATAAATCCACAATGCCTGTAAGCTGCTTTTGGGAGAGCAGATTTGTGCTGTATGATTTAACCTGTGCCCCCCCCGTCCTGTTTCTGAAAAGCAGCGATAGGGCTTATTCCCTGAAAGAAAACGCGGTTTAAGTCAGCTTTGTTATTTGTTAATTTGATGTCTGCATTGGGGAAGTCCCAGGGCTGATAGTAGACAATTGCCCAGTGCTGGATTACCACTGACGAGCCCTGATGCTAAATCTGCTCATTTACAACCGGAGTGTTATGGCGTTGTAGTGGGTGACGGCTGGCGGAGCGAATAACGGGTTGGTTTAGGCTTAACGGGCGATTGTAGTGAAATATTACATTGTGTAAGATCTATCACGAACGATTGTGGCAAACAGTCACTCAAGAAAAGTTTTGGGGGGTCCCCATTTAACTATCAAGTGTATAGATAGAAAAATAAACAAAAGACTAGTCTTTTTGACACCTTGATGGTCTAATATACAACCGGGGACAGACCATGAACACTACCTACATCCTGGCACCCACCTGCCCACATATAGCGTAAATGGGGCCCCTAATTCCCAGGGGGCCCTATTGCAGCTGCACAGTCTGTATATACGATTGTCTGTGATCATAAGGAAGAGGATTCCGTGTATGATTACCGCAGTCCATGACTGATTGCTGTCATCGCTTGGCTCACCTTGGCCTGGCTCTCCTAGGATTAGGCTTAAAGTGAAACCATCAGGTTAGATATATGGAAGCTGCCATTGCTGACTTAAAGGGACAGGCTCAAGCCATAGATTATACAATTTTCCTTCTTTACCCCAGGTGGAAGGAAAGAAAGTTGCTAAATTTCCCCCATCAACAATGTCGATCAAATGCATACCATGTTTGTACCTCTAATTTTTCTACATCTCAATAAACTTGATTTTGAAGTTAAAAAAAAAAAAAATTCCCCCATCAACACAGTGGGTTGCAGGGGAATCCCACCTGCAGTGCTTCTGTGTTCTGCTGCTGGGGAGCCTTTCCTGCCTGTAGAATACAATTACTGCTGGCGGCTATAGCTGACGGCAGTAATTGCAGGCAAAAAAAAACCGACAGGCTGGTTGTACTGAAGTAGACCAATGGATTGACTTCAGTACAACCAGCCTGCCCATAGATGGATCAAAATTTGACTGGTCCCTGCTGAACCGGCCGAGATTTGATCCCTCTATTGTCAGCTTTATTCTAATCAAGGCTTCACCATGCTGTAGCCACTGACTTGCAACATCAAGCCGAGCAGGTGAATAGACATTTTAACCTTTGCTGGATGCATGCTTATTCTGGTCAGCGACTGACTAGTTTTGTAACATCAAGGGTCAAAATGACAGTCTGGGAACTTGCGAATTTAAGGGCTAGTTTTGGGGAGGTATTAAAAAAACTCACAATGGTGCGAAGCATTGCGACTGTGTCACTGTCTTTGCAGTTTAAAGGGGGACCATTGCAGGGTACACTAAAAACATGGGTCTAAATCAGGGGTCTCCAAACTTTTTAAACAAAGGGCCAGTTTACTGTTCTTTAGACTTTAGGAGGGCCGGACTGTGGCCAGTGAGGGTAGAAAATGTCTCGGCCCACCATCAGTGATAATAAACATTGCCTCCAGGGTTAGTGGTCAGCAGGAGCAATAGTGCCCCATCATTGGTATTACTGGGAGCAATAGTGCCCCATCATTGGTATTACTGGGAGCAATAGTGCCCCATCATTGGTATTACTGGGAGCAATAGTGCCCCATCATTGGTATTACTGGGAGCAATAGTGCCCCATCCTTGGTATTACTGGGAGGAATAGTGCCCCATCCTTGGTATTACTGGGAGGAATAGTGCCCCATCCTTGGTATTACTGGGAGGAATAGTGCCCCATCATTGGTATTACTGGGAGGAATAGTGCCCCATCATTGGTATTACTGGGAGGAATAGTGCCCCATCATTGATATTACTGGGAGGAATAGTGCCCCATCATTGATATTACTGGGAGGAATAGTGCCCCGTCATTAGTATTACTGGGAGGAATAGTTCCCACTCATTGGTATTACTGGGAGGAATAGTGCCCTGTCATTGGTATTACTGGGAGGAATAGTGCCCCATCATTGGTATTACTTGGAGGAATAGTTCCCACTCATTGGTATTACTGGGAGGAATAGTGCCCTGTCATTGGTATTACTGGGAGGATTAGTACCCCATTATTGATATTACTTGGAGGAATATTGCCCCATCGTTGGTATTACTGGGAGGAATAGTGCCCCATCATTGGTATTACTGGGAGGAATAGTGCCCCATCATTGATATTACTGGGAGGAATAGTGCCCCATCATTGGTATTACTTGGAGGAATAGTTCCCACTCATTGGTATTACTGGGAGGAATAGTACCCTGTCATTGGTATTACTGGGAGGATTAGTACCCCATTATTGATATTACTTGGAGGAATATTGCCCCATCATTGGTATTACTGGGAGGAATAGTGCCCTGTCATTGGTATTACTGGGAGGAATAGTACCCTGTCATTGGTATTACTGGGAGGATTAGTACCCCATTATTGATATTACTTGGAGGAATATTGCCCCATCATTGGTATTACTGGGAGGAATAGTGCCCTGTCATTGGTATTATTGGGAGGAATAGTGCCCCGTCATTGCTATTACTGGGAGAAATATTTTTCCCTCATTGGTATTACTGGGAGGATTAGTACCCCATTATTGATATTACTGGTAGGAATATTGCCCCATCATTGATGGTAGTGGGATGAATAGTGCCCCATCATTGGTATTACTGGGAGGGGGCCAGATAAAGGCTAGCAAGGGGCCACATCCGACCCTCGGGCCACAGTTTGGAAACCTCTGGTCTAAATCATGAGAGCTCAACCTGTGGCCCTCCAGCTGTTGCGGAACTACATGTCCCATCATGCCTCTTCCTTTGGGAGTCATGCTTGTAGCTTTTAGGGGCTTGCAATGCCTCCTGGGATTTGTAGTTTCACAACAGCTGGAGGGTCACAAGTTGAGCACCCATGGTCTAAATCAGGGATATGCAATTAACGGACCACCAGCTGTTGCCGAAACTACAAGTCCCATGAGGCATAGCAAGACTCTGACAGCCGCAAGCATGACACCCAGAGAAAGAGGCATGATGGGATTTGTAGTTTTGCAACAGCTGGAGGTCCGCAAATTGCATATCCCTGGTCTAAATTATCCCCTCTGTTGCATTTGTTAAGAAGGACCGCCAGCGAACGCAACTTCTTGAAGCAAATGGGGTTGCACCACAAATGCCCTGCAACTGTGTGCAATGCACACGTTTGAGGCGCTTTGGTGTAGCATTAACAGGGTTAAAACAGGTGTGCCTCCAAACACCTCTGAAAAGCGATCCAGATGTGGATCGTTTTTCAGCTGTGCAGCAATTTAGTTGCACATCTGAACAAAGCCTTTAAGGCAAATCGGCAAAGGCAATATCTATATCTCTGACCTCGCAGGTTCTTGAGCTGTGGGTTTATATGCCATGGCAGTAGCAATGCATGCATTTCTGTTACCGCCACCTTGGAGTCTCACTTCTTCTGCTCCAGAAAAGACCATTACATTCTTACTGGTTTTTCAGTGATGTGACGGTGAGCAGACCAGGGTAGCCAAGCTCTGGGATCTTTCCACCACGAGAGATGAGAATAAAATGTTCCATTAATCTAAGAATAATGAAGATATCAGTTTTGGGTGGAGTCCCTCTTTAAGTCTCGGGTTGTACCCCCCCCCCCCCCCCCCAGATATTGGTGTTCTTGCTGAAGCGCTGAGAGCAACGTCCGGGACATATGACTTTGTATAGGGATCTCTCTGACAAATTCCTCTCCAGTAATATAAAGACTATATTGTCTGTACTTAGTGTCTGCTTTCAATAGTCCAGACTACAGCCGTTGGGATGGAGGATTTTTTTCTTTTTCCTCCCGGAGAGTCTTAAACGTCTCTTATTAGCTGTACTGTATATAAAGCTGACAAAGGTCCACACTCTGCAAATGACATCTTTTATGTCTCCATTAACCCAATGATGGCTGGACTACGGTCACCCCTGCAGCAGTCAGACTGGAAATCATTGACCGCTTAGCAGGAAGAGCTCTCAGTGGATTGTAGATAATTGGTCAGTGTGTTTAACCCTTTAATGAATCCATGCATTCTGTTGTAGAGATGAGTGACTCAATTGATTGGCTGGGGTGCAGCAGCTGCTGTGCAGCTGGCCTTATATGTTATCAGTTGGAGGGCCGGATCACACGTGCATGCGTTTTTTTTTTTTTTTTGGTGCTCCAACATGCATTGTGGTAAAGGCCGATTCACACTTGCTTTGGCCTATGAGGTGTGATCCACGTTCTGATCGCTCTTCAGAGAGCATTTGACAGGTAGTGAGGAGGCGCTGAATCACCTACTCACTATTTGCTAAAACTCCTTAAAGCGGGAGTTCACCCGAATTTTTTTTTTTAACATTAGATTGATGCTCATTTTGTCAAGGGGAATCAGGTAGTTTTTTTAAAATCGAAGCAGTACTTACCGTTTTAGAGAGCGATCTTCTCCGCCGCTTCCGGGTATGGGCTGCGGGACTGGGCGTTCCTATTTGACAGGCTTCCGACGGTCGCATATATCGCGTCACGAGTAACCGAAAGAAGCCGATCGTCGGTGCGGCTCTATACGGCGCCTGCGCACCGACATTCGGCTACTTTCGGAAAATCGTGACGCGATCTTCGGAAGACTGTCAATCAAATAGGAACGCCCAGTCCCGCAGCCCATACCTGGAAGCGGCGGAGAAGATCGCTCTCTAAAACGGTAAGTACTGCTTCGTTTTTAAAAAAAACTACCCGATTCTCCTTGACAAAATGAGCATGAATCTAATGTTAAAAATTTACATTTCCGGGTGAACCTCCACTTTAAAGCTGGTGACTTGTCCTCAATGTTCCACTGTGGGGGAAGTTCCTTCACTGACTGCGCAGGTGCAAACTTCCTGACGGAAATCTCCGAACCTCGCCCGGAATCCAGGCTCTTTCTTTAACATCCCCGTGGATTGGAGGATGTTAAAAAGAGCCAGGAGGCCGAGCGAGCGCATCGAGGACGTGAGGCCGACTGGCCACTTACCTCACAATCCACGTCGCCCTGGATGCCGGCCGCCGTTCGGGGATTTCCGTCAGCAAGTTTGCACCTGCGCAGTGCTTGAAGGAACTTTCCCGATAGCTGGAACCAGCTCAGCGCATCAGTTCGCGCATGCGCTGGAACTTCCGTGATACCTGGAACCAGCACGGCAGATCACCGGTACTGGCACCCTGCAACCGCTTGCATTGCATGGAGCTTACAGAACAGCCCATTCACTTAATAGCGACAGGGCTATTTTTATCCATGCTGAGGCCATCACCTCTGCAGCTAAAGGGGGATTGGTTAGGGGGGGCTGTAAAAACGCAGCTCAATCGTGGGCTTTTACCACCCCTCGATCACTAGTGTGAATGAGCCCTAAAGCCCCGTGCACGTTATGTGCGATTTATACTGCACAATGGAAATCGCATTATTCTCTGTGGTACCTGTCCCATCAATGCAACATGGTGTATTGTAAAAATTTGCAGGTGCTTCTTTTGGTGCATTTTTGGCCCCATAGACTTTAATCAAAGGTCGTGTAAAATGCATGTACTGTATATACTCGAGTATAAGCTGAGTTTTTTTGTGCTGAAAATGCCCACCTCGGCTCAAGTTACCTTTTTGCACCTAATCTCCTGAACTTTGGGGACCTGGTACCGGCCGACCGTAGGTTCCCTGGACCCCAAACACATGGAATATATATGGAACACATATAGCCCCACTCTTCCTCCTATAAGTGTGCTCAGTTTGTTGTCCGGGGGACCTACAGCCGGAAAACACAGATTTTTTTTTTCCAAAGTTGGGGCACCCCTTCCATAGACTCCCATGTTAAACAGTAATTTCTCCTGTAAATTTTGTGGACCCGATTCCGGCTGGCCATAGGTCCCCCGAAACTTGCCACACATGTAGCCCCAGTTCTCTTCTAGAAGTGTGAAAACTTTGCTGTCTGGAGGACCTACGGCTGGGGAGCACCGATTTTTCAAATCTGGGCACCCCTTCTATATACTCCCATGCAGGAGCGGACTGAAAACTCATGACTTTGCTGCGCTGCACCGATTTCCAAAAGTAGTTCCTGCACTACTTTTGGCAATAATTTCAATAGACATCTGTGCATGGGCCCGCATGGATGTCTTTCAAATCGCACCCGAATTCGCACCGAAATGTGGGTTTGAAATTTTGGTGCCAGCTGAACTTGCACGATTTCAAGTCCGCATTCGGTGTAACAGAGGGCTACAGGACAGGCAATGCAAGAGCGAGGACATGCCAGGGGTGATTCATTAACTTTTTTTTCATGTGTTTTAGGTGCAACTTTAATGCATGCTTTATAGACCCTGTAGCTAATGCTGCATTTTATAAAGTAATCCCCTGACGCTGTTTTTTTCTTTTGCCCGGATATTGCACTTCAAAATTGGAACTATACTCACCTCCATTCCAGGGCTGCGGTGTACCGGGGGAACCCTCACTGGCCGCTGACAACTTTTGGCCAATGGTTCTGGTTTCAGATCTTCAGCTGTTTTGATTAGCCAGCCTGGGGTGACATCACTCACGGGCTGGCGTGGGCGTTCATTCATCTTGACAGATGCCAAAATTCTACACCAAGTGCGGGCAGGCAGATAAGAAACGCTCTGCGTGTCTCGACTGCATTAAAAAAACTGCCTATTGACATTTTTTTTTTTCCCCCGCTTGAAAGCAAAACTGTTCAGGGGGGTCAGGAGCTCTTATTATAATATACAAGTATGCGCAGCATATTGACCCATTTTCCATTCATGTCCATGCAGCTGCATTCAAATGAGAAACGCAGCATTTGTCCAAAAAAAACTGTGCTTGACCTGCTTTGCTTGTAGTTCCAACCAGGGGTGTATTTAGGTTTTGTGCTGCCCTAGGCCTGACTAAACTCGTGCACCCCCTAATTTAAATATGACACACCCCTTCTTGTCAAGGCCACACCCCAAATTTTCAAGTGGGGACACTAGTTCTGATGGCCTGGGGGCGGGGGGGCAATGGATTACCTTAATTTGCATAGATTTCCTCTCACTTCCTGTTTGCTATGGGACAGGAAGTGAAGGGAAATCTCTACAATGGGACAGAGATGGTAAAAAATTAGAAGCGACGCCCCCCCCCCCCCCACAGTTGCAGAATGCCAGCCGCCCACATACTGGAAGCAGTGCGGCCGATTTATGGGGGCGCTAAACTAATTTGCCCAACAGTGTAGCGCAAGCCGGCGGGGACACTGTCCGTGCTGCCCCCCTGCAAAGTGCTGCCCTAGGCCTGGGCCTTGTTGGCCTAGGCCAGGATACAGCATCGGTTCCAACGCACCTTAATAGGACATTCTGCATCCATCGGAATGCAGGACAATGCAAAGCACAGTCTAAACTGCCATGTGTACTGAGCAATCTGGGCCTCGTCACACCATTTCCACACAAGAACGCATTGCCCTCCGGTAAACGTGCATGGGTGCCATTATTGTTAATGGTACCCCAAGCACATCTAGCAAAGTGCACATATTTGCAGCCACCAAACTGCATGGTACTGCAGTAGCATGCAATTCGGTGCAGAGCAATTTTTAAAGTCGCGCCTGCCTTACCTTTTGCGTGTTCCTGCATGTTTGGTAACCCATATATAAATAAACTGTATATGTTTAGGATGTTGGCAGCCCCACATACCGTATTTTCCGGCGTATAAGACGACCTTCTATACTTAAAAATATGCCTCAAAAATCGGGGGACGTCTTATACGCCGGATGCAGAGTCAGTCAGACTGCGGGTGTCCAATTTTATAAAGCCGCGCCCCCTCCTCATGCTGTTCCTTGATAGGCGGAACACTCAGTTTCCCAGCAGAGCCTGTGTTCAGTGTTCCGCCTATCACGGACATCGTCTCGTTCGAGGCTGAGGACGAGACGACGTCTGTGATGGGCGGAACACTGAACCCAGGCTCTGCTGGGAAACTGAGTGTTCCGCCTATCAAGGAACAGCATGAGGAGGGGGCGCGGCTTTTGAGCAATGGTATGGAGATCTTCAAAGTGAGGTATGCAATGGCACAGTAAGGGGGGAAGGGGGTTGTCTTATACGGCGAGTATATCCAAAAACCGACAGTTTAAATAAATAGGGCTGTGGATATTAACTATTAATTCCTTGATTAATCTTTAATTTTTTTGATCAATCAAAATTCATTTGATTGGTACTCACCTCTCCGTCGGCTTCCAGGCCCTCAGGGAGTTCCGTCGGAGATCCTGTGACGTCACGGACACCGGCGGGGATTGCCTTGTCCATCTGAAGGGCTCCTTTGCTGTGCCTTCATATCTGCATGCCAACGGGACCTTACTATCTGCCACACGCAAGGGCTGTGACACTTCCCTCTATCAACCTGGGATTCTAAAACCATCCACTGGGAGTTGTGATAGTTCCCTTCACGGGACATCTACATGCCAACAAACTGATGTTGACCTCTCCTCATCTGTATTCAGCAGTGGTATCGTTGTACACATTTTTATACCAGTATCATACTTGGCTACATGTTTTTTATGACTGCTTTTGCTACCGTTTGGTATTACTCCCCCCATTTTTACAGTTTATGTAGCTACATCGATTTTATCTCCAGTGCCATATTTATTTTGTTACCTACTTGAAGACTATAAAAATGTTAATGCTATTCCCATCGAGCGCTGCCTTTGTGTGTTTTTTGTATCCTGCTATCCATTTTTCCAGTGGTTGGAAGCTGCACTGGGAATCAGCCTGCAAGGAGATCAGCTAAAAGTAGTTGGATCTGTATGTGCGCTATAATTAATCGAAATTAGTCGATTAATCGATTTAAAAAAAAAAACTATTAATCAAACACAAACATTTTAATCAGTAACAGCCCTATAAATAAACTGTCTGTCAAAAAATTTCCAAACACAAACTTGCATGTTGTGCTTTAGACTGACCATGTTACAATCAGAATTGTCCAGATAAAGAAAAGTCTCTCTCAAAGCAACTGAATGTGAAATGGAATGTTCACATTTTGCAAAAAAATTGGGTCAACTTTTAAGGCCCATACACACGATCGGATTTTGCGACAACAATGGTCCGACAGACATGCTTTTATTGGACAATCCGACAGTCTGTATGATCCATCGGACAATTGTTGTCGGAATTTCCAACAACAAATGTTGGCTGTGCATGCTCAAATTTTCCGACAAAACATTTGTTCCGTCGTATCATCCGATCGTGTGTATACAAATCCATCAGACTAAAATCCAAAGTACAAACACGCATGCTCCGAACCAATGCTAAACATCAGCCAACAATAGCAGAAGTTGCCAAAAGGGTGGCAGTAAAGAGCTGAAAAACCACGTGGTTTGGTGAACGTTGGCTGAAAATGTTCTGCCGTGTGTATGCAGAACAAGTTCACGGCCAACGCCCCTTCGGACAAAAATCCACAGAAAAGTCTGATGGAAGTCCGATCGTGTACGAGGCTTTAGAGTTTTTTTTTTTAATTCATGAGTTTTTTTTTTTCCAATTGTTTTAAAAAACACTGCGCAAATACTGTGTGACATAAAAAAATTGCAACACCCACCATTTTATTCTACAGGGTCTTTGCTAAAAAAAATAAAATACAAAAAAATGTGTATGTATGTATGTCACACAGTGTTTGCGCAGTGTTTTTTAAAACACTCATGAATAATAAAAAAAAACTATATATATATATATATATATATATATATATATATATATATATATATATATATATATATATATACACACGCACACAGTGATGAAAATAAGTATTTGAACACCCTGCTATTTTGCAAGTTCTCCCACTTGGAAATCATGGAGGGGTCTGAAATTGTTATCGTAGGTGCATGTCCACTGTGAGAGACAAAATAAAAAATCCAGAAATCACAATGTATGATTTTTTTTAAACTATTTATTTGTATGATACAGCTGCAAATAAGTATTTGAACACCTGAGAAAATCAATGTTAATATTTGGTACAGTAGCCTTTGTTTGCAATTACAGAGGTCAAACGTTTCTTGTAGTTTTTCACCAGGTTTGCACACACTGGAGGAGGGATTTTGGCCCACTCCTCCACACAGATCTTCTCTAGATCAGTCAGGTTTCTGGGCTGTCGCTGAGAAACACGGAGTTTGAGCTCCCTCCAAAGATTCTCTATTGGGTTTAGGTCTGGAGACTGGCTAGGCCACGCCAGAACCTTGATATGCTTCTTACAGAGCCACTCCTTGGTTATCCTGGCTGTGTGCTTCGGGTCATTGTCATGTTGGAAGACCCAGCCTCGACCCATCTTCAAAGCTCTAACTGAGGGAAGGAGGTTGTTGCCCAAAATCTTGCAATACATGGCCCCGGTCATCCTCTCCTTAATACAGTGCAGTCGCCCGTTCCCATGTGCAGAAAAACACCCCCAAAGCATGATGCTACCACCCCCATGCTTCACAGTAGGGATGGCGTTCTTGGCATGGTACTCATCATTCTTCTTCCTCCAAACACGGTTAGTGGAATTATGACCAAAAAGTTCTATTTTGGTCTCATCTGACCACATGACTTTCTCCCATGACTCCTCTGGATCATCCAAATGGTCATTGGCAAACTTAAGACGGGCCTTGACATGTGCTGGTTTAAGAAGGGGAACCTTCCGTGCCATGCATGATTTCAAACCATGACGTCTTAGGCCCCATACACACGAGAGGATTTATCCGCAGATACGGTCCAGCGGACCGTATCCGCGGATAAATCCTCTCAAAGATTTCAGAGGATTTCTATGCGATGGCGTGTACACACCATCGCATTGAAATCTGCGCTGAAATCCTCTGCCGATGACGTGTCGCGCCGTCGCCGCTATTATGACGCGGCGACGGGCGCGACGCTGTCATATAAGGAATTCCACGCATGCGTCAAGTCATTACGACGCGTGCGGGGAATCCCTTTAGACGGATGGATCCGGTAAGTCTGTACAGACGAGCGGATCCATCCGTTGGAATGGATTCCAGCAGATGGATTTGTTGAGCATGTCAGCAAATATCCATCTGCTGGAAATCCATCCCAGGGGAGATTTATCTGCGGATAAATATCCCACGGAGTGTACACACCATAGAATCTATCCGCTGAAACCCGTTTGCACGGATTTATCTGCGGATAGATTCTATGGTGTGTATGGGGCCTCAGTGTATTACCAACAGTAACCTTGGAAACGGTGGTCCCAGCTCTTTTCAGGTCATTGACCAGCTCCTCCCGTGTAGTCCTGGGCTGATTTCTCACCTTTCTTAGGATCATTGAGACCCCACGAGGTGAGATTTTGCATGGAGCCCCAGTCCGAGGGAGATTGACAGTCATGTTTAGCTTCTTCCATTTTCTAATGATTGCTCCAACAGTGGACCTTTTTTCACCAAGCTGCTTGGCAATTTCCCCGTAGCCCTTTCCAGCCTTGTGGAGGTGTACAATTTTGTCTCTAGTGTCTTTGGACAGCTCTTTGGTCTTGGCCATGTTAGTAGTTGGATTCTTACTGATTGTATGGGGTGGACATGTGTCTTTATGCAGCTAATGACCTCAAACAGGTGCATCTAATTTAGGATAATAAATGGAGTGGAGGTGGACATTTTAAAGGCAGACTAACAGGTCTTTGAGGGTCAGAATTCTAGCTGATAGACAGGTGTTCAAATACTTATTTGCAGCTGTATCATACAAATAAATAGTTAAAAAATCATAAATTGTGATTTCTGGAATTTTTTTTTTTGATTATGTCTCTCACAGTGGACATGCACCTACGATGACAATTTCAGACCCCTCCATGATTTCCAAGTGGGAGAACTTGCAAAATAGCAGGGTGTTCAAATACTTATTTTCCTCACTGTATATATATTATTTTTATATTTGGGGGTTCTACGTAATTTTCTAGGAGCGAGGTGCCAGAAATGGCCTGGATGGGAAGTGGTTAAAGGATCTATTAGATGGGTGGTCATAAAGTTATGGTTGATCATAGTGTGTGTGCTGGTTGGAGAGATTTTCTATTCTGACAGGAAGAAGTTGGAGAAAATCTCCCCATTAGTGACAAAGCAAAGCTCCATCCAAAATGAAATAAATGTTTTAATTTTAAATAAAAAAAAATCTAAATGAAATAAAAAAAAATAGTCTGGCGTTGGGAAAATCAGATCCTTCCTGGTCACTATGGGCAACATTTTCTCCTTCCTCTGCGTTTCATATAAATCCTTCTCTCTATTTTTGATATTTGCCTGCGGCCTCTGTAAGAGCAGCACTCCCCCCCCCCCCCCCTTCCTCACTCTGACTGTGCGTTTGTTTGGGTTCCATATTGCAGACAAGCTATTCCGCAACATCAATTTAATAGCCTACTACGGGGTGTGATTATATTTTGTGCACAAACAGCTATTCTTGTGTAGAACTGTAATGATCGGAGATTACAAGTCTAGTTGCCAGACGGCTAATTACAGGCAAAACACGTCGACCGCAATTTAAAACATGCTAAATTTCGGCACGGAAAAGCAAAATATGCAGATGTGAAATATGAATTGCGGCCGCTAAAAATGTAAATACAAAAAGGCAATGGAGTTCAGTGCCGTCAATTCTTCTGCAAGAATAAGGGCACATTTACCCGTCTGTTCTTGCTGTGTATTTTTATAGATCCTAATTTTCCATTATTCAAACTAAAATCCTCACCTCAACTTCGTGACCCAGGCCATTTTTTGCTATTCAGCATTGTGTTACTGTAACTGGTAATTGCGCGATCATGCAACACTGTACACAAATGAACTTTTATATTATTTTTATCACACAAATAGAGCTTTCTTTTGGTGGTATTTGATCACCTCTGCAGTTTTTATTTTTTTGTGCTATAAACAAAAAAAGCGACAATTTTGAAGAATATTTTTTTTTTTATTATAACTTTCTGCTACAAAACCTTTCCAAAAACAATTGTAAAAATACAAATGTTTTCATCAGATTAGGCTTATATGTATTCTGCTACATATTTTTGGTAAAAAAAAATTCCCAAGTGTATTTTTATTGGTTTCCACAAAAGTTATTGCGTCTACAAAATAGGGGTGAGATTCGTAGCATTATTATTATTATTATTATTATTATTATTATCAGGGCCGCCATCAGGGGGGTACAGGCATTACACCTGTAAGGGGCCCGGAGGTCCCCAGGGGCCCGGATGGCAACCCCCTTTAAAAAAAAAAAAAATAATTTTTTTTTTTCTTTTTTAGGGCAAATTTTTTTTTTAAGAGGTCCGGAGGTCCCCAGGGGCCCGGAGGCCCCAGATGGCAACCCCCCTTTTTTTATTTATTTTTTATAAAAAAAAATATTTTTTATATATATTTTTATTTTATTTTTTTAATAAAGCGCCTTTTTTTTTTTTAGAGGTCCATATATATATATATATATATATATATATATATATATATATATATATATATATATATAATTTATTATTATTAAAGGGCCCATAGGTCCCCAGGGCCCCGGATGGCAACCCCCCTTTTTTTATAAAAAAAATATATATTTTTTATATATATATATTTTTTTTCTTTATATATATTTTTATATATATATATATATATATATATATATATATATATATATATTATTAAAGGGTTCAGAGGTCCCCAGGGCCCCATGTGTGGCAAACCCCCCCCTTTTTTTTAATAAATGTTTATTTTTTTATTTTTGTTTTATATATAATTTTTTCTTATATAATTTCCTGGATGGCAACCCCCCCTTTTTTTTCATAAATGTTTATTTTTAATTTTATATAAATATATATATATTTTTTATTATTAAAGGGCCCAGAGGTCCTGGATGGCAACCCCCCTTTTTTGCAATTTCTTTATATATATATATATATATATATATATATATATATATATATATATATATATATATATATATATATATATATATATATATATATATATATATATATATATATATATATATATATATATATATATATATATATATATATATATATATATATATATATATATATATATATATATATATATATATATATATATATATATTATTATTATTATTAAAGGGCCCAGAGGTCCCCAGGGCCCCAGATGGCAACCCCCTTTTTTTAAAAAAAAAATATATTTTTTTTTATATATATTTTTTATTTTTATTAAAGGGCCCAGAGGTCCCCAGGGCCCCGGATGGCTACCCCCCTTTTTTTTATATATTTTTTCTTTATTTCTTCGTTTTTGTGTAAAGGCCCCCCCGCTTCTCAATCCGCGGCAGCCCCCCCCCCGCTTCTCAATTTATGGCGGCAGCCCCCCCCCCCCCGGTTCTCTGCTCCAGGAGGGGGCCCATGCCTGAAGCTGTGTAAGGGGCCCCATAATTCCTGATGGCGGCCCTGATTATTATATATGTTTTTTATTTTTTTTACTAGTAATGGTGATCAGTAATTTTTAGTGGGACTGCAACATTGCGGCGGACAGATCGGTCACCTAACTGACATTTTTTACACTTTTTTTGGGAACCAGTGACATTATTACAGTAAACAGTGCTAAAAATATGCACTGTTATTCTACTTATGGCAGGGAAGGGGTTAACATCAGAGGCAATCAAGGGGTTTAACGTGTTCCCTGCAGGTGTGTTCTATCTGCATGGGGGACTGTATGACTGGGGTAACACACAGATCCGTCCGTCTTCCTGCTTAGCAGAAAGACAGTATCTGCGTGATTCCCCCACATATATATATATATATATATATATATATATATATATATATATATATATATATATATATATCTCTGACCCTGACATCACCAGTGATACTAATACAGTGATCAGAGCTAATAATATACACTGTCATTGTACTAATAACACTGGCTGGTAAGGTGTTAACATCTAGGGGCCAACAAAGGGTTAACTGCGCACCTAACTAGTGTAAGGTGTGCTGCTTTTACTGACCGATGAGAAAAAAAAAAGCCACATCAATGCACACTGTAGAGAGCCCTGTGTCGTTTACCTTCATACATTCTATGCATGAAGGTTAAAAACCTTCAGCATGCAGGACCTCTCCCCCCCCCCCCCCCCCCCCCTAATACTTGCCCGAGCCTGAATGCGATCCAGCAATGTGTATAAAAGCAGTTGCTCTCCTGGATTTCTGCTTCCTCATTGGCTGAGAGACAGCATTGGCTCATTGGCTCATTAGACTCTTTGTGGTAACTCCAAAAGGATGCAGAGGATTGTGTTTTTTTGTTTTGTTATTTTGCATATATCAAATGGGAATATCAAAATACTTCTGATTGTATATTTAAGTGAGTAAGGCCCCTTTCACACGGGGCGGATCAGTAATGATCCGCCCCGTGAACCTCCGCTTGCTCAGCGGGGATCGCTCCGTTGAACCCCGCTGAGCCGTCGGATGAAAGGGCGGTCCCCACACTGTGCAGGGACTTCCCTGTCTTTTCTCCGCTCTCCCCTATGGGGGGATCGGATGAACACGGACCGTCTGTCCGTGTTCACTTGATCCGATCCGCCAGACGGATGGAAAAGTAGGTTTTTCCTCCGTCACACTTTGGCGGGTCGGATGTCAGCGGGCATGTCACGGCTGACATCCGCGGCTCCATAGAGGAGCACGGAGTGCCCATTCAGGTCCGCCTAAAAAACTGGCAGGCGGACCTGAATGGGCCGCCCGTGTGAAAGAGCCCTAAAGCTTGGTTCACACTCCCGCAACTTGGGATCCGACCCCCAAGTCGCATGACATTTGAAATCTAGTTGAACCCTGAATCCTTGCTAAATAGTGTGGATAGAGCAATCTACCCTGCCTTCTATTGCATTCAGACAGCCCCAGGGCCTGAGGCTGACTGATTACCCAAACAGTGAACTGCATCTAGGAATGTAGTCATTGTTAATCCAACAATTTTTCAAAGTCCTTCATTTATTTTTATTTTTTTATTTTTTTGTTTGTTGAATCAACAGGACCACCCATGACCATTTCAGCAGGAATCGGGTGAACTTGAAGACGTGTATTATGAGTTAAGTAAGCACTCCGATCTGTATACTTATTCAGGTCCAGTGAAAGAACTGAAGCCACTGGATCAGTATGACAGGCAGGCACCTAGCCTTTTAAAGTGACAAAAGCACAATTAGGTAGATTCAGTAAGAGTTAGGCCGGCTTATCAGTAGATAAGCCGACCTAACTCAGAATCTACGCCGACCTATGTTTAGGCGTATGCTCAAACAGAGATACGCTTAAACATATCTAAGATAGGACGGCTTGCGCCATCCTATCTTAGGTTGCAATATTTTGGATGGCCGCTAGGCCGGCATAGAATATGTAAATGAGTTTATACGCCGGGCCGCCGCAGTCGATTTACGCCGTTTCCGTAAGGCATTAGCAGGCCTAAAGTTATTCCACCTATTAGGTGGAATAACAATGTTAAAGTATGGCCGCCGTTCCCGCCGCGAGATTCAAATTTTTTACGTCGTTTGCGTAAGTCGCCCGCGAATCGGGATTTACGGCGTTTACGTCCACGTCGAAATCAATAGGCCCGTGCGGCGTACGTAGCTGCAATGCACACTGGGAAATGTAGTCGCCCAGCGCATGCGCACTTAAAAAAAAAACTTAAAAAACGTGAGGTCAAGCCTCATTGCCATCAAACACGCCCCCCTCCAACACATTTGAATTCGGCGCCCTTACGCCCGCCCGCTTTAGGCTATGCCGCCGTATATTAGCAGGCAAGTATATTGAGAATCATTACTAGCCTAGCTAATTTACGGCAGCGTAGCCTAAACAGGCTAAGCTACGCCGCCGCATCTATAAGCACTCGTACCTGAATCTACCTAAGTGTTCCTAAGAGAAACATGGAGGTGTTATTGGTTTGAGTCCCTAACCCAGAACAGGTATGCATGATGAGGAAATTCAAAGTAATATCCGAAGTCTTGTTTGTCAGTATGAAGGCCGGGAAAGGTTTCTGTGAACTGTTTTTAAAAGTTCACGTTCCCAGATGTTCCTCTCGTGTTCAGGTTTGAAGATTTAGTACTTTCATGTGGTGTCCTGGTCTGCAGAAGTTCAGTCCCACCGGAGTGTCCGCAAGGTTTTCAGTCATCCTTGTGTACCGTTGGGTTAGTTCCTCCATTACAGGTCTCTCTGGGGGGCACTTATTGCAGCATAGCATGTAATCCACATTAGATAAGGCATTACCTCAATTATCTATAACGCAGAATACCTCTGTGAATCCATTATCTGCGTTTCATGTGTACAATATGTGTGGAGCCTCTCACATTCCTTGTCTATTCTATAGATTGTACCTGTGTAGAGGATTTGCATACGTCCTTCTGGCCATTATTTTCCATAAACTTGGATGCTGTCCATCACAGAAGAGACAAATGTGGGAATATTTCCTATAATCCATGGACTATGGGATCTTTTGTTGGCGGGTTTGTCGCATGATGGCATAGGGAATGTGTAGGTTTGAATGCAGCCTCATTCTCGGGTGGTATTCACACCTATGTGACGCGTCATCTTTTTTTGCCTCATTTGTTGCGTCACGGCACTTCAGTGGGCTGGCCTATGTGTGACAAATGCACCCATTGCTTTTTTGGCATTAAGCCAAGCACATTTTGCCTAATATTTTTTATGTGACAAAACATGGGGCTGCTACCTGTGTTTTGGGGTACCCTTAGGAAATAATGGCACCACAAACCTGTTGTGTGTTTTGCCGCTTTTTTTTAACACATCTCTGGGAATGCTTAGGTGTGAATAAAACCTTTTGTTGTGGATTTTATGCCATTTACAAGCTCTACCCTTCTCCAGCCTTCATAGGGAATTACCTAGCGCTGACACACAGCCGAGACTCCTGTCAGGAAAAAAACGTAGGTTTTCCCGACGGGATTCCTGGCAAACTTTTCTTGCAAAGCCGTGCATACAGACGGCCATTCAAAAGAACCGCCATTCTTTTGAATGGCAAGAACGCAGTGACGTCATCGACTACGATGAGCCGGCGCTCGTGACATTCGATGGCGTTGCTGCCATCTTGCTACACCCCACACTGAACTTGTATGCTACCGCACTGGCATCGCGCTCTTATCAAGCATGCGTGGGTTTACCTGGGACAGGTAAGCATGAAACACTCTGCCAGGACACCCGACGAGAAAATAGAGAGCAGAGTTCTCTATTTTCCCGTCGGGATTCCCGGCTGTTTTCCCGACGGGAAAACTGCTAGGGAGCATACACACGGCCGGGATTCCCAGCCAAATGCTCTCCTGGCAGTTTTCCAACCGGTCGTGTGTACGAAGCTTCAGATTGTTTCATTTAGCCTGCTTGTTAAGTGAAAGCAAATCTAGCAGATTCCTCCATACTTTCTAATTAAAGTACTGATGGATGAATTCCCTGCTGCTCCTATTGTCATGGTGGCTGTCTGAAGACCTGAACAGTAACTGCATCTGATTGGATGCATCTGCTGTTCGGCTGAAATGCTTCTATGTGGCATTGCCAGTGTATGGCCGGCTTAAAGTGGTAGTGAACTCAAATTGTTAAAATCCACAGACAGGCAGGGTTTTCATAACAGAAGAGACCGTAGAGGTTTCCTTTGTCATAAATGTCCCGCCCTGCCTGTCAGCAGGCAATGTGATCTGAGGTGCACATGCGCAGCTCAGACTACATTTAAGACCCGATGTGTGTGCCACGGCGATGTGACTCCCGTGCGCGCATGCGTGGGAGTGCCATGACCGTGGGCTGGCCATTCAGGCGGCCAAAGAAAGGAAACCTGGTAGAAAGACCTGACCAAGATGGAATCGTCGAGGGAGCCATGACAGCACAGCGCTGGAGTGCTCCATTTGCTGGTAAGTCTGTGATAACATGCTAGTATGACCCAAGAAACCCGCTATTAACTTGCTATAAAAAAAAAAAAATTTTTTACTTTCTGCTATAAAACATATCCCAAAAAATATAAAACCTTGAATTTTACATGTTTTTGCTTAAAAAAAATCACAGTAAGTAAGCAAATATTGATTACCGTATTTATCTTGCTATAACGCGCCCCGGCGTATAGCACGCACCCTTGAACTTGAAGGAAAATTGAACCTGGGTAAAAAAAAAATACTTAAGGTTTGGATGCCCCTCGTCTGTGTCTTGCCCGTCGTCCATCGCGTCCGGCCCATCGTCCATCGGCGGCCTCGTCCGGTCTGGCGTCCTTCTGTGGCCACGGTGGTGTACTCCCCGCTTCCCGCGCTGTGTTCGAACCACTGCGCCGACATATACCGAGCGCAGTAGACTCGGGTATAGTCGGGCAGGCTCGGCTCCTCTCGCGTACAGGACGTGACCGCGAGAGCAGCTGAGCCTGCCCAACTATACCCGAGTGTACTGCGCTCGGTATATGTTGGCGCAGTGGTTCAAACACAGTGCGGGAAGCGGGTATCGGCGTATATCGCGCACCCACGATTTTTCCCTGATTTTCAGGGCAAAAAAGTGCGCGGTATATGCCGATTAGATACAGTTTGCGCAAAAGTTATACAAACTATAGGATATTTTTATGCCATTTTTATATTTACTAGTGATGATGGTGATCGGTGATTGTTAACGGGACTGCGACACCGCTAAAGGCCCCACCCTGACACGTTTCGTTCCATAGAACGTCTTCAGGGGGATGCCGGAGGGGAGCTCGGGAGGAACTTGCTGTACTAACTATGCAATGTAAAACAATCTCCCTGGAGCTATTGTGTTCTCCCCCTCCCCCCCCCCCACCAGAACACACCAACCGATGGCTGCAAGTGCTAATCGGATGCCGAGTAGCAGCTGTTTTTACAGCATGCTTGTTCAACAGAAGCTAGACATTTGCCCAGGCTGCTGTATACACAGGCTGAATGTCAGATGGTTTCTGTTGAACCGGCCGATATTCGGCTTGTGTGTACCCGGCTTCAAGGTAGTTTTTCGATGTGCGTCTAAATCCACTGCTCCTCTGAAGAATGATCTGCTGTTCAGAGGCGATTGACAGGTGGGGAGGAGGCTCTGTGACTCCTCCTCACCACCGTATTTAATCTCAAGTGCATTGCATCAGGTTTCAGGGAGTTTGCGATGCTTCCCTAATCGCTTGCATGGGTTGTGTTCAGCTGGCTTGCTGCCCGCTGATCATGACATGTTGGATAGTTTGGGCTGCAGATGGAAAGAAATGCAACCACAGCAAGAAAACACCCCAGTCTGCTGCCATTTACAGCTTAAAGCGGGGGTTCACCCTTAGAGGGCACTTTTCCCCCTTAGATTCCTGCTCGTTTTTACTAGGGGAATCGGCTATTTATTTTAAAATATGTGCAGTACTTACCCGTTTACGAGATGCATCCTCTCCGTCGCTTCCGGGTATGGGCTTCGGGAATAGGCGTTCCTTCTTGATTGACAGTCTTCCGAGAGACTTCCGACGGTCGCATCCATCGCGTCACGATTTTCCGAAAGAAGCCGAACGTCGGTGCGCAGGCGCAGTATAGAGCCGCACCGACGTTCGGCTTCTTTCGGCTACGAGTGACGCGATGGATGCGACCGTCGGAAGCCTCTCGGAAGGCTGTCAATCAAGAAGGAACGCCCGCTCCCGAAGACCCATACCCGGAAGCGACGGAAGAAGATGCAGCTCGAAAACGGGTAAGTACTGCTCATATTTTAAAATAAATAGCCGATTCCCCTAGTAAAAACGAGCAGGAAGCTAAGGGGAGAATTTTTTTTTTTTTACAAATGGGTGAACTCCCGCTTTAAGACAGTGGTTCTCAACCGTCTAGTGCCGTGATCCCTTGATAAAATTTTGAGTTGTGGGGACCCATAACAGTAAAACTTTTTCCTTGCGTGGGTTGTCAGCACCCAAGGCAAGACAAGTAAGTTGCGCCCCAAAACCTACGGACATTTTGCACTCCCTGAATTCCTTCCAGTATATAAACCCCTATGGTACATTTTAGGATGTACTGCCTTCCTTATCCAGCCGTCTTTCTTGTTCTTTTTCTCCCTTTTTCTTTCTTTCATCCACCTCTTTTCCTCTATCTTCCATGTATTCTCTATTTAAATTCCTTCTCTTGCTCCCTGGTTGGGGGGGGGGGGGGTGAGTGGCAGTGCTAGCGGGGAATTGGGATGAGTGGCAATGCTGGGGGGAGTTCTGATCAGTCAAAAAGGCTGGGAGAGCGTTGTGGGCTTCAGGAACAGCCCAGGATTCGGGGACCCCTGGCAAATCATCATTCGACCCCTGAGGGGGTCCCGACCCCCAGGTTGAGAACCACTGGGGTGGGGCTACTAAAAATGCAGCTCAACTGAGCATTTTTACCACCACAACTGCATGTCTGAATTTAGCCTTACAGAGCCTTGAGAGCAGTAAAAACCTGTCGGGGCTACTAACCCCTCCCCACTGCCCCCCACTACTCTCCAAAACCTGAGGATAAATGTTTTGGCATTAATAGAGAGCTCCTGTCCTCTGACAAGAAAGAAGACCGCATCACATTATGAAATAGGGCTGAACCACCAAAGCTTGCCACTCCTTTTTTTTTTGGAGGCTTCACCGACTCCGCCATGTTTAGAAGGACTGTTATGCCGTAGTTTAGTCATGAACATTTGCTTTATTTAACAGCTGTAGAGTAGACTGAGCAGAGCCAGAGATGTTACGCATGTTTAGCAGCTTGTGACCCGGAGCTGTGTGCAGAACAGGCTTGTAAAACTTTCATTGTAAAACAGCTGTGTAGAGCCAAAGAGGGTGAAGGCGACTAGGCCCCGCACTGACATAGCTGCCATCTGAGAGGCAGGCAGGAACTGGGCAGCTGTGCCGCTGACATGTCATGTGATCCTGTTTGTAAGCCTCGTGGCCAGCAACTGCCAGAAGCCAAATGTTTATATACACATGTAGGATCGTATAGCCATGGAAGAACAATGTGTCGGTTATATGCTGAAAAATCCCAGCAGTATGTTTGTGGTACTGAGCACTTAAACATAAGCGGCCTGTACAAGCCTGATATGCTGCAGGGAAATAAGCAGGCTGATATAGTTGATCCTAAAATGCTAGTTGCCTGGCTGTCAGACTTATCCTTTGACGCCTATACTTTCTCCATCTCTGACAGGCAGAAGGTGAAATCAAAACTCCAGCCAGACTGCTTCAGCTTGGTCTGCCCAGTTCTCATGAGAACAACGAGCGCCAGAGTTAGTAGACTGTTCCAGCGGGGCAGCCGTGTGACGCTTGGAAACTGTTTCTCTTTTTTTTTTTGAAGGAGGGTTACCGTATTTATCGGCGTATACCGCGCACTTTTTTGCCCTGAAAATCAGGGCAAAATCGTGGGTGCGTGGTATACGCCGATACCCGCGCCGAGTTTTGAATACTGCGCCGACATATACCGAGTGCATACACTCGGGTTTAGTCGGGTAGTCTCGGCACCTTCCGCGCTCACGTCCTGGGACGTACAGGACGTCAGCGCGAGAGTTGCCAAGCATTGCCGACAATACACGAGTGTACTGCGCTCTGTATATGTCGGTGCAGTATTCAAACTCTGTGCGGGAAACGAGCGGGGAGGACGCCGCAGAAGGACGCCGGACCCGACGAAGAGGACACCCGAAGCCGCAGAAGGACGCCGGACCCGACGAAGAGGACACCCGAAGCCGCAGAAGGACGCCGGACCCGACGAAGAGGACACCCGAAGCCGCAGACGAACGCCGGACCCGACGAGGCCGCCGATGGACGCCGCGCAAGACACCAAAACTGTAAGTACAAAAAAACGTTTTTTCCACAGGATTGGGGGCAACTTTAGGGGTGCGTGGTATACGCGGGAGCGCGTTATACCGCGATAAATACGGTATATGCTTGATATAATTTTTTTTTTTTTTAATACTGTGTTTCCAGCCAAAACATTTTTCCCCATAAATTGGGATAGTGTAAGTGTTAGAACCCCTGTCAAGTTTAAGCCTAATGCACACATGCATTGCTGTACTGGGATATATGCTGGTACAGGCATAGACACTCATAGAGAAATGTATTCATTCTTGCATTACACCCATATGTTACTGTACATGAGTGTTTACATGAGTACTGGTGAATACCCACGTACATCCATGCACAGGCATTCACGTCTATAGGTGGTTTTCTGAGTGTGGGAAATATGCTGAGATTTGCATTGCCTGGGCTCAGGGCACCCATGTACAAGAGCTCTTCTACTGCTCTCCAGACCTTTATTCGATTATAGTAAGTTAAAGCAGAACTGTAGGCAAAATTTTCATTTTGGATGGAGTAAGGGAGGGTTGTAACCTCTGTTAGACCAGACTTTTTTTTTTTTCACCATCTATGTCACATTGCAGAGATTTACCTTCACTTCCTGTCCCAAAGCCAAACAGGAAGTGAGGGGAAATCCCATTAAATGAAGGGAATTTCTTGGGGACCCTCAGGTCACCAGAACTAGTGTCCCCATTGGAAGGTTTCCCCATCTATTACTTTTCTGGGGGCAACCCAAAATTTGGGATTTTCTTTTACTTTCAATGCTAATGGTACACAGGACAAATTTTGAGAGCGTGACTAGGGTTACCACCTTTTCTTCAAGCCAACCTCGAACACCTTAGCAACCTGGGACACCTTTGGGTTCCCCCAAAAGATTAGTAATACGGTGCGCATAGCTTGCTGCAGTGAACTGGGGGTGTGGCCAAATTGCTCTTGCTGACATCGTCGCCCTGCCCCCCAAGTGGTGCCAAACCTGCCCCCAGACAGCTGCCGACAGCAACAGATTTGTGTGTGACTATCTTTGTTACATTTGGTAGCCGCAGCCCATTCTTAATATTGTGTCCGGGTTTCAGTCCACCTGAAACCCAAAACGCATAATTCAAAACCAGGACTGTCTGGGTGATTTTTGCCTTTTAGTTATAGTTTGTTTTCCCTAATTTCTTATCATTAGTCTTCCAACATAACGACCCCCAAACACACCTCCCAAGATGACCACTGCCTTGCTAAAGAGGCTAAGGGTAAAGGTGATGGACTGGCCAAGCATGTCTCCAGACCTAAATCATATTGAGCATCTGTGGGGCATCCTCAAAACGGAAGGTGGAGGAGCGCAAGGTTTCTAACATCCACCAGCCACGTGATGTCATGGAGGAGTGGAAGAGGACTCCAGTGGCAGCCTATGAAGCTCTGGGGAACTCCATGCCCAAGAGGGTTAAGGCAGTGATGGAAAATAATGGTGGCCACACCAAATTTTGACACTTTGGGCCCAATTTGGACATTTTCACTTAGGCTGCATTCACACCTGAGCGTAGCATTTTCCGTGATTTTTGAATCGTTTTTTTACAGCAATTTTTGTGGCGTTTTTTACCGCGATTTTGGACAGGTCTGAAAGGGACACCAATGTAAAAAGCAGAAAAATGCCCAAATCTGCCTAAAAAAATAATAAAGTCCCAGAACTTGTTTGAGCTTCAGGCGTTTTGGAACTTCTGGCTTCAGGTGTTTTGGAGTGGAGATGTGAACCATCTCCACAGAGAATAATTGATATTTTTTTCCCCTCCAGCGTTTTTGTAGCTTCAGGCTTCAGGCTTCAAGCTACAAAACGCTCAGGTGTAAATGGGGTCTTAGGGCCCTTTCAGACATGCAGATCCGTATGTCCGCTTTTTCATCCATCCGTTGCGGATGAAAAAGGGACATACATTGGTCCCTATGTGATTGCGGGTGGCGGCGGATAAACATCCGCTGACACCCGTAATCACCCGGCTCCGCAAAGATCCGATTTTGCAGACGGAAGAATGTCCTATTTTTTTCTTCCGTCTGCGGATATGGGAGAGCGGAGAAAAGACAGGGCGGTCCCTGCACAGTGTGCGGGGACCGCACTGTCAGCCGCCGGCTCAGCGGGGATATACGGAGCGATCCTTGCTGAGCTTACGGACACACGGAGGCGGATCATTACTGATCCGCCCCCTGTGAAAGGGCCCTTAGTGGTGTACACACTTTTTGTTGCCAGCGGATTAGACATTAATAGCTAGATTCAAGTAGAGCGCCATAACTTTGCGGCGGCGTAGTGTATCGTGTTTACACTACGCCACCGTAAGTTAGCGAGGCAAGTACATGATTCACAAAGTACTTGCCTGCTAAGTTACGGCGGCGTAGCGTAAATCTGGCGGGCGTAAGGGCGCCTAATTCAAATTCGGCTGAGGGGGCGTGTTTTATGTTAATGGGGGGTGACCTGACGTGATTGACGTATTTTACAAACGACGCATGTGCCGTCCGTGTACATATCCCAGTGTGCATTGCGGCAAAGTACGCCGCACGGTCCTATTGGTTTCGACGTGGACGTAAATGACGTAAATCCCTATTCACGGACGACTTACGCAAACGACGTAAAATTTTCACATTTCGACGCGGGAACGACGGCCATACTTAACATTACTATTCCAGCTGTTTGATGGAATAACTTTAGGCCTGAAAGTGTGTTACGTAAACGGCGTATCTTTACTGCGTCAGGCAAGCGTACGTTCGTGATTTGGCGTATCTACTCATTTACATATTCTAGGCCGACCGCAATGGAAGCGCCACCTAGCGGTCAGCCTAAAGATTACACTTTAGGATACGACGGTGTAAGACACTTACGCCGCTCGTATCTGAGCCTAATTTAAGCGTATCTGGTTTCCAGAATACGCTTAAATTTGCGTTGGCGTAGATTCCGAGTTAGGTCGGCGTATCTACTGATACGCCGGCCTAACTCTCTGTGAATCACCCCCTTTGTGTGCTGAGTTTTTTTTTAGAGGTCAGAAAATTTACACTGTTATACATTGTAGCAAAGTGTCATTTCTTCAGTGTTGTCACATGAAAAGATATAATAACATGTGACATACTGTATGTGACTGAGCCATCACATTTTCTCATAGGGATTGGCTCCCAGTCACAGTGATCACATGATCGGAAAGCTCCCCTCTAGCTCATGGCATCAGCAACCTGTTCAAGGGCTGGCAGCAGTGCGTTATTAATTGTCTCTGATAACCTCTGCTATGAGAAAAGATATTAACTCAGCCGCCTCTCTCCTCCTCCTGGCTGATGTCAGCGGGGGGATTCTGAGCACCGCCCGCTGTTCCTGCCAGATTGATAGAGGCGGCCGGTCAGGTGATCGCTATAAAATTAAGGTGTGTGTATATAGCAGCTTATTTAAAAAAAAAAAACACATACACTGGGGCAGATCATTTACTATAAGGGTACTTTCACACTGCCTTACTCTATCCAAAATGCCAAAATGAAAAAAGTGTTGCCTATAGTTTTACTTTAAGCACAAATTTCTGATAATTTTATGGAGAGGACTAAGAAGATATAACCATGCCAATGGTGCAGTAGAAAACAGCACAGTGAGGAATGTTTGTGGTCCAGGATGATAGGACAGTCAAAATTAGAAACGGCACCCCCCCATGTTGCGGAATGCTGGCTGCCCACATACCAGAAGCAGTGTGGCCGCTTTATGGGGGCGATAGACTAATTTGCCCCTCAGCCCAGTCCGCCCCATAAGACTGGCGCTACACTAGCAGTGTAGCGCAAGCCGGCAGGGACTCCTAGCGTGCTGCCTTAGGCCTGGGCCTTGTCGGCCTAGGCCAGGATACAGCGTTGCTGCAGTGACACCACCAGCAGAAGCAGCAGTGCCTTATATGATCTCACACAGCAGATATACAGTGATGAGGCTACAGAGCAGGAGGGCCTAGGCACATCAGGAACAGCACTGCAAACTTTCAGGAGGAGTGGATTCTTCGGTGTACTGCCTAACCATTCTTTTTGGGTACAGGTTCCCTTTCAGGTCACCAAACAGGATGCAAAGCCACTCCTTGTTACTGAAAACAAAGAATTTTAACCTTTTATATAGATTAATCACTCTTCACTGTAATGTTAAAATGTGAAATAGCTGTCGAAAGGAACTGGTTCTAGCAGAGTACATTGCAAACTAAGCTGAATGTCTTTCCTAAGGCGCATAGTATAAATAACTATGGCCACCAACAATTGGCGAGGGGAGAAGTGGTTTTTTTTTTATTTTATTTTTTTCTTCATGGAAACGTCTTCAAACCCTAACCATTTACAATTTTCCACTGCAGTGAAAGCAATGCAGCTTAGACTAGGCTGTGATTGGTTAGAAAAGATCAGTTGAAGAGTGCCTTTGCTATAGATGCAGGCCATTAACATACTTCATGAAGCCACTGCCTGACTGGAATACTCCCAGGCCTAAGTGAGGCCTAGTTTTTACTACTCGCCTCCACCATCACAGGAGTGGGCTCTTTCTCTGATTCAAATCCCCTTGCATGCACAGTGTTTGAGAACTTGGCCCTGTGATGGTGGAAGTGAGCAGTAATGACTTGGCCTCACTTGGCAACGTCCTGGGAGTATTCCAGTCAGGCTTCATGAGGTATGTAAATGGCCTACACCTATAGCAAGGGCTTTGTGTAACTTTAGTGAGAGCTGCACAGTTTGTTCTTATCTACGGACACCCCTTACCAGCATAGGCAGTTTTTTGGTAAAGGTGTACTAACCCTTTAACTTTTTATTTTATTTTTTATTGTCTTCCTACACTTTTATGTGTCACATTCTCCTTCCATCTTCATAGGCCAGTGGCATGTCATGCAAATAAGCATACCGTACGTATGTGAGGCATTCTAGTAATGCAGCAATTTTTATTTTAGCTCAAAGCGAATGGAAGAAGGAAAAAGTTATTTGAAAAGTTTCTTTCCTCTTCAACACGCTGACAGCTTGACAAATCCTTATCTGGGGTTTAGAAGAGACCACTGGGGTTGGCAGCGCCACTTCACAGTGCTGATTTTGCAGAATGGTTGGGCGAGGGATAATCGGGTCCTGAACAGATTGAATTTAAAATTTCTGGCATCAAATCTCGTGTGTGCAGTTTAAGAATATCATTCGCCGGTAAGACTCTGACTGAAGCGTATTCAGCAGAGGCGCACTTCAAGGGAAGGTCATATTTAAACAGATTAGGGCTTAAGGAGATAATTCCCGTTGAAGGAAGACATGCTAATTAGAACATTTCATTTAGTCACTTTTAATGTATGTGTGAAGAATTTCCTATTCTGGAAAAGCCTGACATCAATTTAAAGTTTTTAGTAGATATAAGACACATATAAATGGGGAGCTCTATGGGGAATGGCAAAATATACTATAAATATACATAAATGGGGAATTCTGTGCAAAATGTACAATGTATTGATACATATGTACACTTTTTTTTTTTTTTTTGAAGACTGACCTCCGTGCATAAACCCTTTCATTTAATATATTTCTCAATAGCCAGAAAGGATATAAATCCAATTTGTGTGCACTTGATTGTCTTTGAAAACCCAGATTTTACACCATCACTGTGCTTTATATAGCGTGTGCGGAGAGTAGGGATGAGCTCCGGCGTGTTCGCACAGTCCACGTACAGAGCCCGCCAGGAAGTCTGCCCAGCGCTGCGCTAATCACAGGCAGGGAGACATTGTCCTGAGAGAGATCGGGAAATGTCTCCCTGCCTGTGGTTAGTGCAGCGCCGTGCAGACTTCCTGGCGGGCTCTGCACGTGGACTGTGCGAACATGCCGGAGCGTATCCCTAGCAGAGAGCAGGGCTGTAAGAGGAGTCCAGTAGCTCCGCCCCACATCAGGCTGCCTGCTAAAATCTACAGGAGGGGGTGGAGACAAGACCAGTCACCCTGTACAAGGGGAGAGAGAAGCATGACTGGTCTCTATTACAGGAAGCTCATGCACAGAGGTAAAGTTTCAGACTTGATTACTGCGCAGATTTGGAAGACGTACACCAAGATTCATGTGATTGTACGCATGAGAATGTTTATTTATCCCAGAGTTCAGCTTTATTTGCTGCCCTTGTATTGTTTAAATGCCCACATGCCACACATGTAATTAATTCTTTATGCTGACCGTGTACTCTCAACACAGTGACCTAGGTGTTAAAGACAGCTTCCGGTCTCTAGTAATGATAAGGAGCTGGCAGGACCATTTATGTGACAGTGGGCAGTCAGACCTGCCGCCCCCCATTCCCCACCCCCCCAGGCATAATGGCACAGCCCAGCCGTGCCATTCTGTCGACGTATATCTGCAGGAGGCGGTCCTTAAGTGGTTAAGTAGGAAACTTGACCGAGCTATAATTATCTATATGTTCACTGTCCATTTACCATGAAGGATGAAAAAGGACTCTAACTTGAAACACAAGAAATGCATATGATGGATGCCGTATTATTTCTTCTTTTATAATCAGTGTGTAGAGGGACATCCATTGAATTTTTTTCTTTGCCTGAAGTGACAACCTGTTTAAAAATGACTATCATTAATTAATATCATTGTTTTATTTGGCTAAGCATTCGTTAAACATTAAACCTAGTTTTAGGCTTTGTATGGAAATAGTGAACGTTAATCTGATAAGCTTTGACATCCTGAAATGGAAAATAACATTTTGTGTGCGTTGTTTCATCGTGTGTTAATTAAGCTCTTTGAGTGGGAATATTGGGGAGGGGTGTTCACACCCGGAATATATCCTATCTATGTAACCAGAGCTTGGTTTATAAATTTTGCCGCCTCTGCTAGGATACTCGCTGCCCTCTGCTGTGTGTAGGGATCTCGAATGCAGCCAACCAGATAAACAGGTAAGATTTAATATATAATTCTTTGTGTAAGCAGAAATTTTTTTTATGTACACCCTTTAAAATCAACTTGTTTAATTTGCTCCCCTTGGGTCTCTTAAAGCGGGAGTTCACCCGAATTTTTTTTTTTAAGATTAGATTGATGCTCATTTTGTCAAGAGGAATCGGGTAGTTTTTTTTTAAATCCAAGCAGTACTTACCGTTTTAGAGAGCGATCTTCTCCGCCGCTTCCGGGTATGGTCTTCGGGACTGGGCGTTCCTACTTGATTGACAGGCTTCCGACGGTCGCATACATCGCGTCACGAGTAGCCGAAAGAAGCCGAACGTCGGTGCGGCTCTATACGGCGCCTGCGCACCGACGTTCGGCTACTTTCAGAAAATCGTGACGCGATGTATGCGACCGTCGGAAGCCTGTCGGAAGCCTGTCAATCAAGTAGGAACGCCCAGTCCCGCAGCCCATACCCGGAAGCGGCGGAGAAGATCGCTCTCTAAAACGGTAAGTACTGCTTCGTTTTAAAAAAAAAAAACACCCGATTCCCCTTGACAAAACGAGCCTCAATCTAATCTTAAAAATTTACTTTTCGGGTGAACCTCCACTTTAAATATACCATTGAAAGCTTTTTTTTTTTTTTTTGTATCTGTTCAATAAGTGCAAAAAATACCTGTTGATTCTGCCACAAATCCAGTGAGCGAATAACGTGCCGGTGTAGATTGATGGCAGTAAGTGCTGTTCCTAGTTCTCTCTGTGGACTACCCAACTGTGTACCCTTATGTTATGGAAAGAAGGGAAGTGGAAGGGGTTCTAAAGTTTTAAAACACTTTGTGGCTTGGGGTCACAACGTTGCTTCTCCATCGATGCAATAATTGATTCATGTTACCCATGAGCAGAAAGTGTATTACTTGCAGCATTATAAAGGAAAAAAGGAAAATGAATGCAGAAGCAACATCTAAAGACTGTTAAAGGGGTTGTAAAGGTACAATTTTTTTTCCTAAATAGCTTCCTTTACCTTAGTGCAGTCCTCCTTCACTTACCTCATCCTTCTATTTTGCTTTTAAATGTCATTATTTCTTCTGAGAAATCCTCAATTCTTGTTCTTCTAACTCCACACAGTAATGCAAGGCTTTCGACCTAGTGTGGAGTGTCGTGCTCGCCCCCTTACTTGGACTACAGGTGAGTCAGGACGCTCTCTACATTGCAGATGGCGAAAGGAGCTGTGTGTTAGTGGGCGCCCTGACTCTCCCGTAGTCCAAGGGAGGGGGTGAGACTCCACACCAGGGAGAAAGTGACGCATTACTGTGTGGAGTTACAGACAGAAGAACAGGAAGTGAGGATTTCTCAGAAGAAATAAGGACATTTAAAAGCAAAATGAAAGAATGAGGTAAGTGAAGGAGGACTGCACTAAGGTGAAGGAAGCTATTTAGGAAAAAAAATTGTACCTTTACAACCCCTTTTAAGGAGTTCCTGTCACCTTCTATGCTGTCACATAGGGGGTTGTGATGGCAATAAAGTTAAAGGAAAAATAACCCGTCTCCCCGGATGCGCTCAAATGCAGACATGCCTATAGGTCCTGTGTGCTTTTGTTACCAGTGATTGTGCCACACATGTGAGGTATCGCTGCAAAACCTCAGAGTGTGAGCAATAAATCTGGGGCCATAATTCACGATTAATGTACATGGGACAAATGGGACATTTTTACAACCACTCCTAAACGATTTAACTTGACAGATATTAACCCATTTTGCCACGTTTACATTTAGTTTTGGAAAAAAAAAGAAAAAATAGGCAAAAAAATGAAAAAAGCCTGTAAACGAAATGCTGCTAAACATGAGTTACCGCGTATAACATCGTTTAGAAGCGCTTGGCGCTTGAAATGCCTCTAAACTCAGCTTCTGAATCCATTTTATTGCGTTCCAAAAAAAGCCTGTAAACCCAACTGCCTAGAAACTACTGAAAACGACCCTGTGCACATGTACTGATAAGATAACATAGAGGAGAGTTCAGAAGCAGCGGGGAAAAAAATGCTCAACTGCTCCTAAATGTTAGTTTAGCAGCATCAGTGTACATGAGGCTGAGGCTGCATTCACACTACAACGCGGCGTATTTTACCGCGAATTGCCTTGACAAATTGCGGCGTTTTGTCCCGCGATTTGCCACGACAATACGCGGTAAAATACGCCGCGGTAACATACACAGAAGGGGTGATCTACATTGTCGGCTATGGCCGAACGCCGAAGCCGCCCGAAAAAAAGGTCCGGGACTTGTTTTGGGCTTCAGGCGTTTCGGCGTTCGGCGTGGAGATGTGAACCATCTCCATAGCCGACAATGTAAACTCACCCCTCCAGCGTATCAGGGGCTGCTGCCGCGTCGCGCTTCAGGCGTATATACACCTAGGTGTGAATGGGCACTGACTCTAATCTAAACTGATAACTTTTAAAGCCTTTTAAATCATCACTGATTATTTTTTTTTTCATACCACAGTATGTAAGGAGTTGTATGTTTAATGATGTGCGTAAGGCGCCTTTCACATTGAGGCGTTTTTTCATGCGGTACAGCGCTAAAAATAGCGCTGCTATACCACATGAAAAAATCATGCCCTGCAGGCTTCAATGTGAAAGCCCGAAGGCTTTCACACTGAAGCGGTGCGGTAGCAGGACCGCTCCAAAAGTCCTGCTTGCCGCATCTTTGGAGCGGTATAGGAGCGGGGTGTTTACCTATACTGCACCTTCCTATTGAAATCAATGGGAAACCGCGGTAATACCGCCCGCAATGCGCCTCTGCAGAGGCCTCTGCGGGCGGTATTAACCCTTTTTTCGGCCGCTAGCGGGGGTTAATACCCCACCGCTAGCGCCCAAATATCACGGTAAATACAACGGTATAGCGGCGCTACAAATAGCGCGGCTATACTGTCACCGCAACTCCACTGCCCAATGTGAAAGCAGCCTAACAAACGTATTGATCTGGAGAAACTGGCGAAAAGTGACGTGGTTCTGGTAATTTCAGAGGATTGCAGATGAGGATGGTGAATGACTTAGTTTGCCTGAAAATTTCATACTGTCCTGCCTTTGCCATGAGTGGTAAATTTATTTTCATGATTATGGAGGGATCCAAAGTAAGGATTCTACTGAGATCTGGCTTACCTCTGCTAAGACCCAAATTGGAAGCAGCGGTTTGTTGTGTTATGGTAAGCCAAGAGTTGGAACTGATAGGTTGTCCTGATGTTTGAGTTGGAATAATATTTTCTGGTTTATGGTAAATTTTTAGTACTGCCTCATTTGAAGGTCAGTAGTTACTGAAGGGAGCGTGGAGTGTATGGAATAGGATTTTGATAAAGTGCATGCAGAAGGGATTAAAGAGTTTAGCAAGGAGGGTCGTTTTGAATACAGTGATGCACCGCAACCAGTAGATATGGTATTTTTCCACATTTCTGTAAGTAGGTTCCCCATGATTAAGCTCCAAGGAGCGTAGCGAAACACGTTGGTGCGTGGCCTGGCTGGAGTCCAGGCTGAGAGTCCCATTAGTCTCCCTTCATGCACATGGGACTGCTTCATGATATGCGGTTTATGAACCCTTTCCTTTTGACTTTGCTGCAGCTTGGAGCTAGGACAAGCTCTCTGTCCCTGCCTACACTCATAGCGGTCTAGTTGGACTTTACCTAAGCGGCACCTAAATTTTGTCTTTTTGGGTCCAAGTAAGTAGAATTGCCTTTAATAGAACAGAGACTCTTTGGCTGAGTAGAAGTATCTACGAGAAACCCTGAAATATGGTAGGTGGGTAGATTCCCAGTTAGAAGGGGACATCTATAGCTTTCATTAAAATAATACTTGGTGATCCTGCCATGAAGGTTAATAGCATTTCCTGGTGACAATTGTCTCCCATTGTGCTCCCATTCTGTCACATGCTCTCTTGGCGGAAAACTTCAAGTTGCTACGCCGATGTTGCAGACATGCTTCACTGTTGTCACCATCACCACCCTGAATCAAAAAGGGCTTGCAACTCAGATGCTCTTGAATAAAAGTCCTTTATTGGCTATACGCTGCGTATCGCCTCTATCCATGTAACCAATAAAGGACTTTTATTCAAGAGCATCCGAGTTGCCAGCCCTTTTTGATTCAAGTATTGTATTTATGGGGCCTGAACGTCCTGGCTAGAGCACCAGATCACAGTTGGTGGACTTCTATATTGGCAGTGGAGCTGGGGTAACATTTTGTTTCTCTTATCGTCACCCTGAGCAATAACATGCAGCCCACAATGGAGCATATGTACAGGGAATGGCTGAAAGACGCTCGAGGAGATCAGCAGGGTGAAATACCAAGTGGATAGACTTTGATTCCTCGATTCATATCAAGGTTTACATTTCAGCATTGTACCTTTTTTTTTAAATGTAAATTTCATATTTCGTCTCAGTAAATCACTGAAGTTTCAGCACATCTTTTTCTCCAAGTACTGTGACTATGTTGGCTATTTTAAGCACCAGTGAGAAATGTGTAATGTTGAAGCAAACAATAAATCCTTATCTTCCAACTTTCCACTAATAATAAACATTTGAAGTGGAAACACACTATCCTTTCATGTAATGGGTATTTTTATGCCATGTTGGAAAGAAAAACAAAACTATGTAATAGTCCATGAACAGATTTCTTTTATGACATGAGCTCATTCGACAAATAGTCCTAAAATTTAAAGTTTTATGTTCAGAAATTATTTGGTAGGACTTCATCCGTTTAGAACAGGGGGGTCTTCAAACTTTCTAATGAAATGGCCAGTTTACTATTCTTCAGACTTTGAGGGGGAGAGACTGTGGGCAGTGGGAGTAGAAAATGCCCCATTTTTCAACAATGGCTTCTTCTTGCCACTCTTCCATACAACCCAGATTTGTGGAGAGCACGAGTGATAGTTGTCCTGTGGACAGATTCTCCCACCTGAGTTGTGGGTCATCTGAGCAGTGTTACCATAGGCTTCTTGGCTTCTTGGCTGCTTCTCTGATTAAAGCTCTCCTTGTCCGACCTGTCAGTTTAGATGGATGGCCATGTTTTGGTAGGTTTGCAGTTGTGCCATACTCTTTCCATTTTCAGACGATGTTCAAAGCTTGGGATATTTTTTTATAACCTAACCCTGTTTTAAACTTCTCCACAATTGTATCCCTGACCTGCCTGGTGTGTTCATTGGCCTTCATGATGCTCTTTGTTCACCAAGGTTCTCTAACAAACCTCTGAGGGCTTCACAGAACAGCTGTATTTATACTGAGATTAAATTACACACAAGTGGACTCTATTTACTAATCAGGTGACTCCCGAAGACAATTGTTTCCACTAGATTTTAGTTAGGGGTATCAGAGTAAAAGGGACTGAATACAAATGTATGCCACACTTTTCACATATTTTGTGAAAAATTTGAAAAACCATTTATCATTTTCCTTCCTTTCACTTCACAATTATGAGCCAATTATGTGCCACTGTGGTGTACCTTTCATCATAGGCCTTGTTGACTCTCCAAATGTAGCGTTTTATGGTTGTGGCCAAAAAAGCAACATTTTGGTCTCCTCACTCCAAATGACTTTGTGCCAGAAGGTTGGAGGTTTGTCTCTGTGCTGTTTGGCGTAGTGTAAGTGGGATACTTTGTGGCATTTGCGTAGTAATGGATTTCTTCTGGCGACTCGACCCTGCAGCCCATCTTTCTTGAGTGCCTTCTTTTTAATGTGCATCTTGAAACGGCCACACCACATGTTTTCAGAGAGTCCTGTATTTCACCTGAAGTTATTTTGTGGGTTTTTCTTTGCATCCCGAACAATTTTCCTGGCAGTTGTGGCTGAAATTTTAGTTGGTCTACCTGACCGTGGTTTGGTTACAACAGAATCCCTAGTTTTCCACTTCTTGATTAGTTTGAACACTGCTGATTGGCATTCTAAATTCCTTGGATATCTTTTTATATCCCGTTCCTGTTTTATACAGTTCAACTACCTTTTACCGCAGATCCTTTGACAATTCTTCTGCTTTCCCCATGATTTAGAATCCAGAAATGTCAGTGCAGCACTGGATGAAAGATGCTAGGGTCTGTCAGGAGCCCAGAAACTCATTGACCTTTTATACACACACTAATTACAAGCAAAAAGATCACAGGTGAGGATGGTTAATTTTAATAGCCATTCAAACCCCGTTGTGTCAACTTGTGTGCATGTTATCAGGCCAAAATCACCAGGGTATGTAAACTTTTGATCAGGGTCATTAGGGTAGTTTCTGTTGCTATTATGATTTAAAAAGAGTAAACACAATTGATTTTGATAATAAATGACTTCAGCCAAACACTAACTATCAGAGAAAGAAACGTTTTTTTTTTTTGTGTTATCGTACATATTCTCTGAAAACTGGCCAATAAATCATAAATTCTGCTAGGGTATGTAAACTTATGAGCACAACTGTGTGTGTGTGTGTGTGTGTGTGTGTGTGTATATGTAATACATATATATTAGAGTGTGTATATGTGTGTGTGTATGTGTGTGTGTGTGTGTGTGTATATGTATATATATATATATATATATATATATATATATATATATATATATATATATATATATATATATATATATATATAATTTATTACACACACATACTCGGAGTGACGTTGGCTTTCATGCAGAATACACAAGTTTTGAACACTGGTCATTTTATGCTTAAAGTGTTTCCTTGTTACCAACTGGAGCTGAATAATCCATCATTTCAGAATATTTTTAGTCCACTTTTTTTTTTTTTTTCATGTTATGCAAGTCAGCTCAGCGATGACCGCAAATGGCTTCTGATTGTCAAAATGAATTACATTCCTACTACCCTAAATCTGGCACTAGATGTCGCCAGTGGGCTTGAATAGAAGAAATACAGATAGTAGAAATCTCAGCTGAAAGAGTAATGGAGGGATAATGGAATGTTCACCCAGATAGCAATCTTCTGTTTTCTTTTAGAATCCACAGTAAATAGTAATTTGTGGAACAGAAACTTGAATACAGTGAAAGTCCACTTGTACAGAAAAGGGTTATGTTTTCACAAAGCGATCATGAGAATAGGTTTTGCAATTATAATCTCTTTCTAAACACTCAAGTTCAAATGCTGCAAGTCTGCAGATGTACAAGAACGAATGACACCCTGTCATTTATATCTCAGGAGAGTGGACTGTTTACTGAAACATTGCAGCCATTCTTTGGAATAGGTAGAACATACAGTAGATGTCTACAGCAGACCAATGTACACCATACACCAACAGACTGGGTCACCTGTTCTCTTGTAGGTGGTACGGGATTTGACCATCCACAGTGGTCATTTACTCCCTTTTAATATCTGTAGCATAGGACCAGTCACTTGGGAATCTATTTTATTTTTTATTTTTCTGCCACTTACCAATGGTTTAGGCTGTGGGGGAATGACAATAGGACAACCTTTCTTAACCCTTTTTACCTCAGAGCAACCCTTTGAAATAATTTTTCGTTTTCAGAGAACCCTTGCTTGAATTTATTCTACATTTCATAATAAAACGGCATGACCAGTAAGCTGTTGAAAGTTTAAAATTAAATAATAAGCAAAAAAGACTGATATATCCTAGAGTATTGAACACCCACAGCCATATGATATACCGAGAGTATTGAACACCCACAGCCAATTATTTTACAACACTCCCTTGCTCCATTTTTCAATAATAATCATGAAAAATGGACAATAATGGCCATATAAGAAACACAGACTGTGAAAATAGTAGTGTCCCCTAGTACTAAGTGTCAGAGCTTACAATCTAGAAGATAACAACAACTAAAGAGCAGGGCCCTCTGATCCCTCCTGTATTGATTTGTATTGTGACTGTACTGTCTTCCCTGATGTAAAGGGCTGCGCAAACTGTTGGCGCTATATAAATCCTGTATAATAATAATCAGTGAAGAAATGCACCTCTTACATTGGTGGTCAGAAAAGAAATGCCCCCCTTTACATTTTGTGGTCATTAGAGGAATGCTCCGTACATTTTGTGGTCATTGGAGAAATACTCCTTATATTTGTGGTCAGTAGAAAAAAGCCCTCTTACGTTGATGGTCAGTAGAGAAACGCCACTTTCGTTCTCATTCTCAGATAAATTAAAGTGGAACTAAACCATCAATGTAACAGATTCCCAAAACTGTTACATTTAAGGCTTCCCGTTAACCTGTCACAAGTATTTTTTTTTTCTCCACAAATAGAACTTTAGTTTGGTATTTGCTCACCTCCTGCAGTTTTTATTTTTTGCGCTATAAAAAAAGACTGACAATTTTGAAAAAAAAAAAAAAAATACACATCCAATACAAAAATTTCTGCTACATTTTTGGTAAAAAAAAATCCCAATAGGCGTATATTGATTGGTTTTCACAAAAGTTAGGCCGCGTACACACGATAGGATCGCCAGAGGACAACGGTCTGAAGGACCGTTTTCATCAGTCCAAACCGATCGTGTGTAGGCCCCATAGGTTATTTAAACTTCGGTCAAAAAAATGAGAACTTGCTTTAAAATTGAACCGATGGACGCCTAACCGATAGGTCAAAACCGATCGTTAGTATGCAAAAGCATTGGTTAAAAAGTCGACGCATGCTTGGAAGCATTGAACTTCGTTTTTTTTCAGCATGTCGTTTTTGTTCTGACACAATCGTTTTTTTAACTGATGGTGTGTATTGGCGCAACGGACCATCAGTCAGCTTCATTGGTTAACCGGTGACAACGGTCCTTTGGACCGTTCTCATCGGATGGACTGATCGTGTGTACGAGGCTTTAGTGTCTACAAACTATGGGATATATTTATGGAATATTTTATTTATTTATTTTTACTAATAATGGTGGTGGTCAGTGATTTATCTGCAGGACTGCAACATTGCAGTGGACACATCTGACACTAAGTGAATTTTTTTTGGGGACCAGTGGCACTAATTCAGTGATTAGTGCTAAAAAGAAATGCGCTGTCACTGTACTTTTGACACTGGCAGGGAGGGGGTTAACATCCGGGGCGATCAAGGGGTTAAATGTGCTCCCTGGGAGTGCTTTCTAACTGTGTGGGGAATGCTTTGACTGGGGGAAGACAGAGATCCGTGCTCCTGCTTAGCAGAAACACAAGATTTCCATTTTTCCCCTCTCGCAGAACAGCGGTCTTCCTTGTTTACATAGGCAGACTGCCATTCTGCCTCTCGAGAACGAGGTGCCAGCAAACATTGGGTTTGCGAGACCTGCTGATTGGCTCCCGATGTGTCCAATGACAGTGGGAGCGGGTCGCTGGCTACGCGCCCTAGACCCAGTGCACAAAATCACGTGATTTTAATGCAGGAAGGTCGCCCTGCCGCAGTATATCCGAGTGGGGTAGTCCAGAAGTCATTAAGCTTTACTTTTCCTTTATTTAAAATTCTGTGTATTGCCATAGAGTAACAAGCCAGATTGAAATCCTTAGGCTCCATTCACACCTAGGCGTATTTACGCCCGACGCCCGATGTTGAAATACGCTGGAGGGGTGATTAAAATTGTAGGCTATGGAGATGGTTCACATCTCCACGCTGAACGCCGAAACGCCTAAAGCGCAAAACAAGTCCCGGACCCTTTTTTTTCAGGCGGCTTTCAGCGTTCGGCATAGCCGACAATATAAAATCACCCCTCCGGCGTATTGTAGGCTAAAAAACGACGCGTTTTGTCGCGGCAAATCGTGGGACAAAACGCAGCAATTTGTTGTGGCAAATCACGCTACAATACGCCGCGTTCAGGTGTGAATGCAGCCTTATTCTCCAACTGTCCGTTTCCTCGGCGGGCTTATTTTCAGTTTTGATGTTCTGTCCTGTTTTGATCCACCAGATTCTTTATTATTTAAAAAAAAATTCTCAGATAAATTAAAGTGGAACTAAACCATCAATGTAACCGATTCCCAAAACTGTTACATTTTAAGGCTTCCCGTTAACCTGTCACAAGTGCTTGTACAATCAACCAATCTGTCAAGCCATCAAATGACTGGTGTCATAACTGATCACATGTGCAGCATGTAGCAGAACTAAAGTCTAGGGTTGCACCGTTGCTAGTATTGGTGCCGATACCGAGTATTTGCACAAGTATTGGTACTCGTGCAAATGCACCGATACCTGAAACCAATACTTTCAGGCTCAGTTCTTTGAGCTGTCAGTGGGTCTCCCCTGTTGACAGCTGAAGTGTTAAAGAACTCCGGTAATTGGAGCGGTCAAAAAAAAAAAGCAGCCTGCAATGTTTATTAACAACATTGCTCAGATGCTGAAACACTGAAATAAAAAAACATTGTTTCTTTTTGTATCTTTCTGTTTCTTCATTTGCATGTTCCTCTGTTTAACCCCTTATTAACACTTAATTTACTCTAATCAGCCTTAATTCCCTATTCTCGTCCATTTAAAGGGGTTTTAAAGGTTTACATTTTTTAAATAACAAACATATCATACTTGCCTCCACTGTGCAGTTTGTTTTGCACAGAGTGGCCCCGATCCTCCTGTTCTGGGGTCCCTCGGCGGCTGTCTTGGCTCCTCCCTGCAATAGCTAATCCCCTCTGGGAAGCTCTGTCACGAGGGGGATAGCTTGCGGGCACGCTCCCTGCCATATACGCTGCGTCCATAGACAGAGTGTGTGACTCAGTCCTGCCCCCCGTGGCCGCATCATTGGATGTGATTGACAGCAGCGCAGCCATTGGCTCCCGCTGCTTTCAATCTATCCAATCAACGAGCAGACTCCTTGGAGAACCGGATGCCAGGGGATGTGCACAGCAGATGTACGGACTCGGGTACGTAAAACGGGGGGGGGGGGGCTGGGGGGCCCGTGACAGCGAGGTGTTTTTATACCATAATGCATAGGATGCATCAAGGTGAAAAAACACAAACCTTTACAACCCCTTTAAAAAAAAATGTTTATATTCTTTTATGCTTTGTACCAGGGGTCAAGTCCTGGGGAAAAAGGTGTGGGAACTCCCACCCAAGATTCACTCCCCCACTAAAAAAAAAAAAAAAAAAAAGATGCGCTCATATGCATAATTACTAAACCGCAAGTTCTTTCTAAATCCCGCGATAACTTGCGGCAGGCCTCCACAATGTCTCCTGGGAACAATGACATTGGCTCCCAGGAGACATTGCGGCATCGAGGAAGTGACGGAAAACCCGCACACTACCCGATGAATCCATATACAGGAAGCGACCTGTAGCATAAAGGATTACTAAGGTTCGCCTGCCCCTGACAGTGACTCGAGCTGGGCATCGGCTCCTCTAGTCCTGCAAAGGGAACTGCGTTCCTGCTGTGAAAAAAGTGCAGGAACTCCGTTCCCACGCGTTCCCGCAGGACTTGAGCCCTGCTTTGTACCATTGCTGACACCTGAAGTGAAGAAAAAAAAACAGTCGCGGAAGGTATCGGTAATTGGTATAGGCGAGTACTAAAAAAAAAATATCAGTACTCCTACTGGTTATAAAAAAAAATTTGGTATCGGTGTATCCCTATGTATAAAATATCCATATCTGAAATTCTTCTTCAAAGTGGTTGTAAACCTCAGACCTGAAATATGAACAAAACGTATCCCTCTATAGTGTGTATTTGTACTGTCTCAAGCCTTGTTCCTCTGCTATCAGCATGAGTCCCTTCTAAAAAATCTTTCCTGACACCAAGAAAAAAAAAGTGACACTGGAAAAACTGCAGCACACAGCCTCAGCTCTGTTCTTTTTTTGTTTTGTGTGAAGGAGGGTGTGTCCTTTTTCACCAATCCACTCTTAGCTTTCCTGACTGAGCTCTGCAGAGTGTAACTTTAGCTCCCCGCCCCCTGCTGTCTGGAAGCTCAGACAAGCTGTATAAATTCTGTACTTTGAACAGCTGTAGAGAGGAGAGGGCTGTAGATAAACAGGTACAGCTTATGCAGGAGGATCTGTTTAATCTCTGTGTATCACCTAAGGCTAGTCACTTCACTGGGTAGATGTAAGGGTTTGCAACCGCTTTAAGTCTTCTCGCAGTCTTTAGACTTCCTAATCACTATGGCTGAAGACTGGCCACCTGGAAAAGGCCGAGGAGAGGATGCCATCGGAGGGACCTTATGAACCTTGTACTGTTGTAGAGGAGGTAAGCACTGCTGACTTTAGTTCCACTTTAATACATCAAGGCTCTAGTTATTTAGTACTCTTTTTTCCCCCTCTGAGAATACTTTAGTGGTTACTGAAAAAAAAAAAAAAATACAACCATAAACTGTACAAATGTATGGATTCTATTTAATATATTAATATTCAGAAAGAAAATTTGAAGCCAAGTTGTTGTGATGAACTTGAGTCTTGGTCACAAATCATAGAATCCTATATTTAAGATTGTGTATTCTGGGACTTACTGTGATGTGGAAGGTTTTCTGATCCAGCTAATGAGCTGTCACCATGAATCTTGTCTTCCAAGACCGAGATTCTGCCTGCTCAGAGATATTACATACACGTCCTTCTCTGTGAGATAGAACACATTAACGCAACACACAAGGGACTGGATTATTGCTTGTTAACCATGACATTTCATGTGTTGGTGATTATTACTTAATTTGACTGATAAATGAAATCCATACTGTCTAAATGAATAGAAATTTAATTCTGAAGCATAATTGGCTGGTTTAATATCTGGCCCAGCTTTGGCACCAAGAGATCTGTGCCTAATCCACACATTCTGTACACCAATTTTGGGTAAACAATGCAACAAAATGGAGAGTTGGCACCTTTTTGGAGCCATTCGATTCTAACTGGGTTTCCTAAAGGCACAATTTGCTTGAATAATCTTCTTATATTTCCTGTTGATATTAATGGAACGACTTCTTATTGATTGCCTGTCCACCTACTCTTTCCCATGAGGCCATATTGAGGTATTATTTGGACTATCTGTTTTATACTATGGCAAATATGAAGAATCATGACTTCTTCATTTGGCTATCTCAGGTCAGTGATACTTTTTTATAGAAATGGGAATTCTAGCGCAGTGCTTCAGCTTTCCAGCAACTATGCAAGACTGAAATAGTTTTTGGCTATATTGGGACTAACCAGTTCCAGAATTTCACATTTTAAAGTCCAGAAATTGAACAGTGATTGGGTAATATTTTAGGAGAATTAGGTTGGTAGCTGTTAGGGATGAGCCAAACACTACCCCCAAATCCCCCCACCCCCCGGGTCGGTTCGCAGCAGAACATGCGAACAGGCAAAAAAAATCATGCGAACACTGTTAAAGTCTGTGGGACACGAACGTGAAAAATCAAAAGTGCTAATTTTAAAGGTTAATATAAGTGTTTGGGGACTGTTTTTTGAGAGCAGTGATTTTAATAATGCTTAAAGTGAAACAATAGAAGTGAAATATGGGGGATGTCTATAGTATGCCTGTAAAGTGTCGCTTTTTTCCCGTGTTTAGAACAGTCCCTATGCAAAATGACATTTCTAAAGGAAAAAGTCATTTAAAACTACTCGTGGCTATAATGAATTGTCGGGTCCCGGCAATACAGATCAAAGTAATTGAAAAAAATTGCATGGGTTCTCCCCCCAGTCTATTACCAGGCCCTTTGGGTCTGGTATGAATATTAAGGGGCCTGGTATAAATATTAAGGGGAACCCCAAACCAAAATAAAAATTTGCGTGGGGGCCCCCCCAAATTCCATACCAGGCCCTTAAGGTCTGGTATATATATTAAGGGGTACCCTGTGCCAAATAATAAAAAAAAAAAAGGCGCCTAAATTTAAAAAAATATATGGTGCATAAATTTAAAAAAATATATGGCGTGGGGTTCCCTCCAAAATCCATACCAGGCCCTTATCCGAGCACGCAACCTGGCAGGCCGCAGGAAAATAATGGGGGACGAGAGAGCACCCCCCTAAACTGTACCATGCCACATGCTCTCAACAAGGGGAGGATGTTTTGGGGTCTGGACCCTAAAACACCATATCCCCATGTTGATGGGCACAAGGGCCTCATCCCCGCAACCCTTGCCCGGTGGTTGTGGGGGTCTGTGGGCGGGGGGCTTATTGGAATCTGGAAGCCCCCTTTAACAAAGGAGACCCCCAGATCCCAGCCCCCCCCCATGTGAATTAGTAACGGTGTACATTTGTACCCCTACCATTTCACAGAAAAAAAATAAAAAATCCAGCGATGTTATACATTCTCGACCTGGGATACAGAAAAACATCCCACCACGATCCGATTCTGCCTCCATGAGAGGCGCCCGCCAAATGACACTACACCTGCCGTGATGGCTCTTAAATAGCTGAGGGCAGTGCCACACGTCATGTGCGCTGGTGACCCCACCCCCCTCTGACGCAGCAGGGGTTTCCTGTGGTGTCAGAGGGGGGTGGGGTCATTGGTGATGCCACGTGGAAACCTCCGGTAACCCCCATTGCATCAGAGGGGCGTTGTGGGATGTCCAGCAATGGATATATATCTGCTTCCTTAAGTAGATGTACTAAAACTTCTAGGCAGCTCTGGGCTCAATTAAAGAATCTTACAAAAGAATATGTGTCCACAACTTATGTTGTCAACTATTTGCTGTTTCAGTTACTTTAATATTTTTACACCAACACACAGCACTCAGCCTAGGAAGTCTCTGCAAACCTCCATAAGGGCAGCACAGTGGCAAAGTGGTTTCTCCTCCGCCTAGTAGCACTAGGGTCGCCAGTTCAAATCCCAACCACAACACTGCCTGTCTGGAGTTTGCATGTTCTCCTTGTGCCTGCATAAGTTTTCTCTTGGTACTCCGGTTTATCTACCACACTCCAAAAGACATGTTGGTAGGTTATTTGGATCCTCTCTAAATTGGCTCTATTATGTGTATGTATGAATGTGAATTGGGGACCTTGGATAGAAACAATCCTTAAGGGCAAGGCTGATGTGAATGTACAATATATATGTAAAAGCGCTGCGTAAATTGATGGTGCCATATAAGTACCTGTAATTAATAAATACTGTCAATGCAAAAAGGGAAAGGTTGGCACCATGAAAGTCTGCTAAATACCTAATAATACTCGTCTATCCCACTGCCTGCCTCACCGAATGTGGCTCCATCTTCCTGCGAAGACTGCTGAGAACCGACAGTTCTGGGAGTGTCAGTCTCCTGTGATTCTTCCTGCTGACTGTTGTTAATCATGGTAACCTGCAATGTCCTTGTAGTTGGCAAAAGGAACCAATGAGCACCGAAGAGGACACAGGAGATGGACCCTCCCAGAAGTTTTGGTTTCCCAACAGACTTCAGGCGGCAATTCCGTAGTGTTTGACGGCACGAGCAGCGGGATAAACAAGTATATACTGTGATCTTTTACAACTTTATCTTTGTTTGGAATGTCTTCCTCCATGTCAGGGAATCGGAGGTCACCTGCAGTTTGAGAATTGGACGCCTATCAACTGCAGACCTCAAACTGCACATTTAGAAGATGGGAGACTGTATGCTATATCAAGCATTTCATAGACCATCAACTCTCAGCCTTCAGGTGACCTCTGACCTTCTGTTTTCCCTCAGTGTCTCCTTCCATATTTCTATCCTTACCGGCTCACATCATATGTGTACTGCTAAATTTCAAGTGGGCGTTAGTTTGGGCCTGGGAAATCCATGTAGCATCAGTTATTTTTATGACAGTATGGTTCTGTTACCACTATTGCAACCCCAAAGTCGTGCAATTTGCAATGCGATTTTTGATGCGATGTCATGTAAAGGGTGAAAACCATGTGAGAACAAGTCGCACCGAAGTCGGAACAAAGTAGTGCAAGAAACTTTTTTGGAGTCACTGCGACTTGAGTCCCACCAATTAGAACAGGGACCATTGAAATACATGGGTTTTGACTTGGCATGCGATTTCACATGTGTCAAGTCGCACAACAACTCGCAGTAGTGGAAACGGAGCCTAAGATCATTTTCTTTTTGTGTAATGTAAAAGTGACAGTGAAATGAGGCAAATTGCTCTGACACTCCATGGCTTTCAGTATGGTCTCATCAGCAACACAGATTAATCTCACAGGCTTTGTACTTGTGTAATTGACAGTTCCATTAACATGTACTGATATCTTGTTTTATTTTTCCAAAGCTCTGGATGAGCCTTGTAATTTATTCAGAGCGCCTCCTCGAAATGAAGTCCATTATTCAATGGGCTTGGTTTTTAAAACTAGATTAAATGAGTGTGCCTATTAGCAGAGATTAGTGCTGTGTGCTGCAGCTGGAAGATTTACTCTGATTGTCAGCATGTGTTCTTGTGTCAGACAGACGATAAGGAAAGGTCCCAGACTCACTGTGCTGGGTTAAACTAGGGCATTGAGAGAATGTTAAATATTAAATTACTGCTGGTTCCACATCCGTTGCCAGTCTCGCATCCTTGGAGTTATACTTCAAATAGGTAGGCACTTCCCTTACAGTAATACCAAAACTTTTGTTCTTGATTTAAAGTACAGTTGAACCTCTGATTACGAGCATAATCCGTTCCAGGAGAATGCTCGTAATCCAAAGAACTTGCATATCAAAGCGAGTTTCCACATAGAAGTCAATGGAAACGAAAATAATTTGTTCCGCATTGACTTCAATGGGATGCAATACCGCATGCGGCCAGAGGTGGGGGGTGCCCGAGAGCCTTGGAAACGGCCGGAAAGGCCCAAGGACACGTCGGCTGACCTCTGCAAATGTCGGAAAGGCTCGGAAAAATTTGTATTTCCGAGCATTGACGAACAGCGCCCTCGCACCTTAGGCCAAATGCAGTACTGCAGGCCCTATTAGGTTGAAATTTGCTTGTCTTGCAAGACAACACTTGCAAACAGAGTGAGAATTAAAAAAGTTGCTTGTTAACTGCTTGTTAACCACGTTGAACTGAATTGCATGATGACTTCTTGGCTCTTTTCAACTCCAAGGGAAAAATATGACCAACTGAAATCCCAGTTCTACACAAATGCTGCAACCTTTGCAAAGAAAAATGGTGGTGTCATACTCCCGCGATGGAGCCTTCATAGAGCAGAATACATAATTAATTGGCGACTATTGATTTGACCTTGAGGAAGAGAGCAGAGACATGAGCTACTGGAAATAAATGTAACCACGGGAGACTCCATGAGGCATGAGAAGCCATCAGATGATTTAAGACCCTGGTACCCACCCAAAAATGTGAATATATTTTAAAGTGGAAACAGACATAAAAAAAATGCAGTTCTGAAGATATAGTTCATGATGTATAAGGAATAATGTCTAAGCATGTACTAAACTAAAGAATGATATATTAATTTATAAACATATATCTACCCACTTTAGATAATTTTTGCTCAATATTGCCATTTCGGGTCATGTTGGGACGTGTTTGTGCATTTGTGGGCCTTACACCCTGTTCACTTGTTATACTACTTTCACGTGACAAGTCATACCCCATGTTTTCCAATGGTAGCCCTTCATATGTGTGTGACAGTCACAGCGACTTCAAAGTAGTTCATGCACTACTTTGGTCCGACTTTAAAGGGTCACTAAAGGAATTTTTTTTTTTTTTTAGCTAAATAGCTTCCTTTACCTTACTGCATTCCTGGTTTCATGTCCTCCTTGTTCGTTTTTGCTTTGAAGTAGCTGTAATCCTTCTCGGATCTCCACACTTCCTGCTTGTCTGGCTCCTTATGAAAAAACTCATGCTAGCTTTTCACTGTGGTCCATGATCAAGGAGGTGTGATTACTGTGTGTCTAAAACTCCTCAGAACCAATCAGATTCATTTTAAAAACAAACACTGCCCTGTGTTTGTTTGTTTTGGTTCTGTGTGTCTCTGTACTTCACAGAAACATGAAACTAGTTTAAAAACGAAACTAAACTGCAGGCACATTGTATGATTGATTTTTTATCTATTTTTAATCATTTTTAAAAGGAATCGGTTAACTATTATGTCTCTATACCCTGTAAACAGTCATTTCAGCAAAAAAATGTTTTTCCTTTACTGCTCCTTTAATGTAACTTGAGGGCCATAGACAGATGTTAACCCTGGAAAGTTGCATGAAAGTCGTACATAAACAGTTTACATGCTACAGTGGAACCGACTTCCAAGGTCACATCCAAGTTGCGCCCATCCAAAGTTGCATCAGGCCGCGTACACACGGTCGAACATGTCCGCTGAAACTGGTCCGCGGACCAGTTTCCGCGGACATGTCCGACCGTGTGTACGGCCTAGCGGACAGGTTTCCAGCGGACAAAAGTTTCTATGTGTGTACGGGGCCTCATAGTTGTACAAGTGTAAATCGAGCCTTATTGCTCCTCAAACTAGGTGTGGATGTATTTTTCCCAGCCCATTATAATCCCCGTTCTGAGAAACCCCAATGTCCGGAGTGCCAGCAGGAACAAGCATACTGTATGTATATAATGTGAACAGACATGTCTTTCCAAAACGTAACAATCTGAACATTAATAATCTAACTGATGGATCATGCAGGATCTCACAACTTGATTATTACGGCTGCAAGCAATCCCCTTCACAGTTTGATGGAGGACACAATATAATATATAGCCACTAGCAGTAATGCCCTGTACACGCGATCGGTTCGTCTGATGAAAAACGGTCCGTTTTCATCGGATGAACCGATCGTGGGCAGCAGATAGACGAGCGATTGCTCGTCTTCTGCTCTAGATGTCGCTGAACTCCAGGACAGGTAAGTGTCCATATATTAAAAGTCAGCAGCTGCAATATTTGTAGCTGCTGGCTTTTAATATTTTTTTAACGGCGCTTTAAGTACTTTATTCTGTTACCTAAACATTTCTTTTAAGGCTCGTTCACACCAACCCACACGCTAAAACAAGTACATACTGGTGTAAGTTGTGTAGTGCTGGTGTAATCCATCGTTACAACACATCACACTGTTTATTTTTATTTCTTAGCGCCATAAAATAGCGTTTTAAACTATATGCACTGCAGCACATTGCAAGGTAGTGCAGTGACCTGCAGTGTGCAAACATGCTTATGTGCTGAACAGGGGTCAAGTCCTGGGGAGAAAAGTGTGGGAACTCCCACCCAAGATCCACTCCCCCACCAAAAAAAATAAAAAATTATACGCTCATATGCATAATTACTAAACCGCATGTTTTTTTTTGTTTTTTTCGATCCACTGTACCTTAGTAATCCTTTGTTAATGGCCGCTTCCTGTATATGGATTTCTTCGGGTAGTGTGCGGGTATTCCGTCACTTCCTCGATGCTGCAATGTCTCCTGGGAGCTTTTGTCATTGTTCCCAGGAGACATTGCGGAAGTCTGCTGCAAGTTCTTTCTAAATCCCGCGATAACTCGTGGCAGACCTCCGCAATGTCTCCTGGGAACAATGACAAAAGCTCCCAGGAGACATTGCAGCATCGAGGAAGTGACGGAATACCTGCACACTACCCGAATAATCCATATACAGGAAGCAGCCAGTAACATAAAGGATTACTAAGGTTCGCGTGACTCGAGCTGGGCATCGCTGCTTAGTGAAGGATTGGCTCGGGCGGCTCGGCTGCTCTAGTCCTGCAAAGGGAACTGCGTTCCTGCTGTGAAAAAAGTGCAGGGACTCCGTTCCCATGCATTCCTGCAGGACTTGAGCACTGGTGCTGAACTACATAATTGTTTTATGTGTGCCTTTTATGTTTAGCCTGCGTTGATCTATGCGGATCAGCACAGCTGAATGGATATGATGTGAACAAGCCTTAAATCACTGTATTTAAAGCGGTGGTTCACCCTCCATAACAACATTTTAGCATAAAATGAGGCATAGTAGCGTGAGCTACAGTATGCCTGTCTTTATTTTTTTAGCCCCGTACTCACTGTGCAATCGTAGAGACAAGATTCCGACTCCCCGCGGGGAATGGGCGTTCCTATGGAGAGGGAAGGTGATTGACGGCCGCTCTGGCACGTCACGCTCCCCGAAGACAGCCGCAACAGGTCTCGGCTCTTCACGGCGCTATACGGCGCCTGCGCACAGACTATGCGCAGGCTCCGTGAAGCGCCAAGTCATATTTCGGCTATTTCCGGAGAAGCGTGACGTGCCAGAGCCGGCCGTCAATCACCTTCGCTCTCCATAGGAACGCCCATTCCCCGCGGGGAGTCAGAATCTTGTCTCTACGATTGCACAGTGAGTACGGGGCTAAAAAAATAAAGACCGGCATACTGTAGCTCGCGCTACTATGCCTCATTTTATGCTAGAGGAAAAAAAAATTAATAGGGTGAACCCCCGCTTTAAGACAGTTGTCAGACATTCTGTGTTGCAAAAACCTTTTGGATTCTTTCTCAACTTTCAGACAGCATTGGAAACATTGGAAACAGGAAGAGGACAGTTGGGTTGCTACAAGCAAGACAGACTGATGAAATTCAGGCAAATTGACAATTGCTGCAACAGTGATTATGTCAGTGAAGTCTGTCCTGGGTGTATTTCTCAGTCAGACCAGCAGGTGGCTGTAGTTGTTTAATATTTCACATTACTAGGGCACAATCGGATGCTGCTAAAGGTTAGGGATGGAGAGATGAATAGATTAGTGACATTCTGTTAGTTTGGATTACAGTGTAGTATTTTTGTGTGGGTAAAAGAGAAAAATGCTTTCAATTTTCTTAATTTGGAAATGATCTGCTTTAACCTTTGCTCTAAGGTGAATCCTTTTGCATCCTATCCTGGAGGGGGCCACAGCATCCCGGGGAGCACTGTTCAGATAGGCATTAAATCCTGGAGACAAGCCTCTGCAAGTAAAGTGTAAAGAATTTTGGGCCAGATTCACAGAGGAGATACGACGGCGTATCTCCTGATACACGGTCGTATCTCCTGTCGTATCTATGCGGATGATTCATAGAATCAGTTCCACATAGATAGCCCTAAGATCCGACAGGTGTAATTGACTTACACCGTCGTATCTTAGGATGCAATACTTCGGCCGCCGCTGGGGGGAGTTCGTGTCGTATTCCAGCGTCGGGTATGCAAATGAGGATTTACGGCGATCCACAAAGTTTTTTCCCGTCGTTACGTCGTCGCTAGTAATTTTTTCCCGTCGCAATTTTACACCTGCTTTAACATGGCTTAACTTTAGTCGAGCCATGTTAAAGTATGGCCGTCGTTCCCGGGTCAAATTTTTTTTGTTTTGGCGTAAGACGTCCGGGAATACGAATGGACGCTACGCACGTCGCTGTTCTAAAAAATGACGTCACTGCGCGCAGAGCACGGTGGGAATTTCAAGACGGAGCATGCGCAGTACGTCCGGCGCGGGAGCGCGCCTAATTTAAATGGTGCCTACCCCATTTGAATTGGGCAGGCTTGCGCCGGACGTGTTTACGATACACCGCCTCAAGTTTACAGGTAAGTGCTTTGTGGATCGGGCACTTGCACTGTAAACGGGTTACGTTACACGGCCGCAATTCTATGTGAATCTGGCCCTTTGAGTTTGTCTGTTGCGGAACAACACACAACTGTTCTTACTTAAAGCGGGGTTCCAGTCACAATTCTTTTTTTTTTTTGGCAATTGAAATTGCATAGCACTAAACATGAAATTAAATATACATGTAGATCGCCAATCGATCGGTAAAGTAATCTAACACTTGCCTCATTTTCAGCATCTTCTGATGTGGCCATTGCCATTCTATGTGTGGGAATTTGAAGCCCAGTACATTCTTTTTCATTTATTTTCGTGGAGAGGTGCATGCTGGGTGACCACTATCATGCGCAGTAGAGCCACTCTGTATATATTCGTGCTTAAAGTGATGTTCCTTCACCAAACGTAATAATTTATCTTCACCCAAAGTGCTCAAAGATTATAATGCGCTTACCACAGATATTTGACTTCTTTACTGAAAAAGATAGTCAAATATAGCGTTGACAGGATAGTGCCTGCACACCTGCTGGATTGACTGGATCTAGTTTGAATGCCTCATTCCCGGAAGTCAGGTAAGGATAAAAGAACAGAAGATGCCCATAGCATAATACTGTTTATTTTTAAAAAAAATTAACATATAAAAAGAAAAGCCAAATGGCCTCTTACATTAAAAGGTGCCTCCCGACACTGGGGCTGAAGACCAAACAGATATTAGCTTGGGGTCCCACTCGATCAGGCTCCCGTGTTAGCGTGCGCTCCACACAGCTCTGTTGGTTCCACTAGCGCCAGGGATAGCGTAGGTAGACACGTGACCAGGTACCGCCGCCGACGTACGTTTCGTAGGTTTACATCATCAGGGGGCATAATCACTGCTTATGGTGATATATAGTAGTTTTATTTTCTAATGAGCGCCCTCTATCCGCTACCTATATACACAGATTAGGAATTCTGCCTAGCAACAGAGGTTTACAGGCATGTAAAAAAACATTTTTTAACCAAACTTGTTTCATCTATTTATTGGAAGCTAGTGCAGTATATTGTTAATTTAGGGTGGAGCTCCGCTTTAGTCCCTAAAACATATTAATAGCTCCCCAATCGTTCCAGAAATCATTGCACACTTGCCTTCTATCCTCCAGCTCATGTTGTGGCCGTATCCATCATATGTGTGGGCATGTGGAGCCCAGTACCTTTTTTCTTCCTGGTTTTCAGAGAGAGGTGCATGCGGGGTGATTTTTAGGCACAGTAATGCCCAGAGACTCCTGGAAAATGAGTGTCATCATTTCCCAGGAGGCTATGGGGTCTTAGGACAGGAAGTTGAACCACCTAGGACCAGGAACTAGGCAGATTATGAATCTGCCTAGTAACAGCCAGATAGAAGTGAGTTAATAATAATAATATTATTATTTTTAATATATATATATATATATATATATATATATATATATATAATATAGCTTATCCTTGTGCTGACTGCTAATACCTGTGATCGTTTTCAGATTGATCCATGTGGACTTGTAGATTCCCTTTAGACTCTATGCCCAGGCTGCCCAAGTCCTCCACCTGTCACTGAGCTGTAAAATGCCAGACCCTCAGTTGGCAACAGATTCTAAGATTTGATCTTTTGCACGTCAGAGGAAGGGTTTTAAAGGGGTTGTAAAGGTTTGTTTTTTATTTTCTAAATAGGTTCCTTAAAGCTAGTGCATTGTTGGTTCACTAACCTTTTCCTTCGATTTCCCTTCTAAATGTTTTTTAGAAAAACTTTTGTAAAAACTCACGGTTCGGATCGTTCCTCAGATCAGGAGTCACGGATCGGATCCGATCATTTTTCGGATCGGCAAAAAAAAAAAAATCTCCCCCACTGTAATATCCACATCTCTCCCCCCCCCCCCACCAACTATAGTACCCCCTCGGTGCAGACACCCCCCCCTCCTCTTTGTACTGAGAGGAGGGGGGGTCTCTGTACTGAGAGGAGGGGGGTCTCTGTACTGAGACCCCCCCCTCCTCTCAGTACAGAGACCCCCCCTCCTCTCAGTACAGAGACCCCCCCTCCTCTCAGTACAGAGACCCCCCCCCTCCTCTCAGTACAGAGCCCCCCCCCCTCCTCTCAGTACAGAGACCCCCCCCCTCCTCTCAGTACAGAGACCCCCCCCTCCTCTCAGTACAGAGACCCCCCCCCTCCTCTCAGTACAGAGACCCCCCCTCCTCTCAGTACAGAGACCCCCCCCTCCTCTCAGTACAGAGACCCCCCCCCCCTCCTCTCAGTACAGAGACCCCCCCTCCTCTCAGTACAGAGACCCCCCCCCCTCCTCTCAGTACAGAGACCCCCCCCCCTCCTCTCAGTACAGAGACCCCCCCCTCCTCTCAGTACAGAGACCCCCCCCTCCTCTCAGTACAGAGACCCCCCCCTCCTCTCAGTACAGAGACCCCCCCCTCCTCTCAGTACAGTGACCCCCCTTCTCTCAGTACAGTGACCCCCCCCCTCCAGCTAGTACCAACAGACGAGCGGTGTGTCCCACGGGTGCAGGCGCCTCTGTGGGTGTAAACAGAGGAGGGCCCCCGCCGGGTGTACCAAGATGGCCGCGGCTCCGGAGCTAGGCCGAAGCCGCGGCCTTTCCTAATGTTACGGCGGCGGCTCCGGAGCTAGGCCGAAGCCGCGGCCTTTCCTAGCGTTATGGTCGCGGCTCCGGAGGTAGGCCGAAGCCGTGGCCATAACATTAGGAAAGGCTGCGGCTTCGGCCTAGCTCCGGAGCCTCCGCCGTAACATTAGGAAAGGCCGCGGCTTCGGCCTAGCTCCGGAGCCGTGGCAATCCGCGGATCACAGTGTGTTCCGATCCGAAGAGGGTGACCCGTTCGGATCACGGATCAACTGTGATCCGTTGCACCCCTACTATTTTGTAGACGCTATAACTTTTTTCACAAACCAATCGATATACGATTATTGCGATTTTTGTAGAAAATATGTAGAAGAATACATATCGGCCTAAACTGAGGGGGAAAAAAAAACATGTTTTTAAAAAAAATATTTTTGAGGATATTTATTATAGCAAAAAGTAAAAAATATTGCTTTTTTTTTATTTTTTATTGTGGCTCTTCTTTTTTTGTTTATCGCGCAAAAAATAAACCGCAGAGGTGATTAAATACCACCAAAAGAAAGCACTATTTGTGGAAAAATAAGAACGTCAATTTTGTTTGGATGCAACGTCGCAATAGTCAAAGTGACGAAGTGCTGTATAGCAGAAAATGGCCCGGTCATTGGGCAGCCAAATCCTCCGGGGCTGAAGTGGTTAAAGTGCATGTTTCATGTATTTACAACTGTGGCAGGCATCTTCTTACAGCTGAGGCAATGTTGAGTTTGGGCCTCTAGGGTGTTCTGACATAACCGAGTCATGAGGTAATCTCATCCACACCGAGAGACGCGCCTCAGGGGGACGCTACCATTGTGTCTCAGTGATGTCACTACTATTAAAAACACACAGGTGTATTTTCTCCAAGGATCATACACTTGCTTGCATTTCTTTGCCTATTACTACAAAGCAACAGACCATGAGTTCTTACAGGGGCTCCTAATAACCTTTTCCTTCTATGTACCAGCCTTGGCTACATGTTTTCCAAGCTCCCTGGTCCAAAGTATACCTCCAACTCGTTTCTTTATCCCACCATTGACGAGACTTCTCGCCTCCCTGCTGGGAGTTCAGCCTCAAGCAGAAAACACTTGGGTGAAGCTAAATACTATGTTACCACAGCTATTCATAGAACATCTCTGTTCATTCACATAGGTTTTCCTGTTGTTTTACTAGGAGGCATGCGATGACACGGTTATGGATGGTGGCTGATGGGCTGTGAATAAATCACGTTTGATCTTTTGACCTTTGCACTGTTGAGGTATAATTATCAGCATCTGCCCATGTATCACCCTCAGTCAGACTTGCCCGTGGTGATCCATGGGATGCAGCCTACTCTATTTCTAATATTTGAAGTTGGAAACCTGTATGAATTAGGTTGAAGGGATAAGTGTCCCAGGGGGGAGCTCTGTTGGCTTTAGATGGATGAATGAAAAATAAAATCTGAGTCGGGCCTCTTTGAGCTGGGGGAAGGGTCACTTCATCTGGCCGTACGTTGAGCCTTTGAGGTGGAGGTGCAGCGTAAGCCTTCTGTTGCTAAGAGACAAGGTAGAAGCGCCCCAAATCGCCCGCTGGTGTCGATTGTGAGTCAACAGGAGAGAAAACAGCATGACTAATGGAATGGCAACACATCCTTTTAAACTGGGTGTTTTAAAAAAAAAGTGTGAAGTTTGCAGATTCAGACTGAATTAGTGGTTGTAAACCTCATATATGAAATATGAACAAAGCATATCCCACTATAGTGTGTACCTGTCTCAATTATAAGCTATTGTAAAGGTTTGAAATTTTTTATTTTTTTTAAATAACAAACGCGTCATACCTCCACTGTGCAGCTTGTTTTGCACAGAGTGGCCCCGAACCTCATTTTCTGGGGTCCATCGGTGGTTGTCTCGGCTCCTCCCTGCATCAGATAACTCCCTCCTGGGAAGCGGGATGCATGAAGGTGAAAAAACAGGAAGGTTTACAACTTCTTTAAGTGTAATTTGTGTCTGCTGCTTTGTTCCTGTGCCATCTGCATGAATCAATTGTGACTATTTTTCCTGTGTTCCTGTGTACCATATAAAGCATGTGTCTCTTCCCTCCAATCGGCTCCCAGACTTCTCCTCACTGAGCTCTGCAGAAATTATAAGGTCAGCTCTCTGCCCCCTTTTTTCTGAACTCTCAGACAAGCTTATAAACTCGGCACGTTGAACGGCTGTAGAGAAGATTGCAGATTTACAGATACAACTTGTAGGAGGATTTTTTTCATCTCTCTGTATCACCTGAGGATTTTGCTGGGTATATTTAAGGGTTTACAACCACTTTAGCATACACTACATTACCAAAGGTATTGGGACACCTGCCTTTACAGGCACATGAACTTTAATGGCGTCTTAGTCCGTAGTGTTCAATATTGAGTTGGCCCACCCCTTGCAGCTATAACCGCTTCAACTCTTCTGGGAAGCCTGTCCACAAGGTTTAGGAGTGTGCCTATGGGAATGTTTGACCATTCTTCCAGAAGCGCATTTGTGAGGTCAGGCACTGATGTGGACGAGAGAACCTTGCTTGCAGTCTCCGCTCTAATTCATCCCAAAGTGTTCTATCGGGTGAAATTGCATGCCAAAATTGGCCCAATGTGAATGTGGGCTCACTGAATATTCTCTGGTGAGAATCAGTCACTGTCATTTTTAACACACGGGCCTGGAAGATTCTCCAGCAGGGAGTGTTTTTTGTAATGCCAGATTCGCACCAAATTCAAATAAAAAAACACTGTAGATGTTACTGAGGACCTTGTTCACATGGCTGTATGCATAGCTACACCAATGTGAAGGGTCATCTTTACCCGCACGAGATGCACAGGTGTTCCTCGCATTCCTGTGCAGGCAGTCCTATTCATGTCTATTGGGATGCAGTGACTGCACGCACAATTCTGCTCAGGAGTAGGTGTGCATCCCCAAACGTACACTGTCTACGATCCAGGGTTACTTACCGGCACGACTGCTAATTTTGAACCAACGGCTGTGTCCAAATAGACATGAATGGGACTGCCTGCACACGGATGTACGGAATACCTGTGCATCCCGTGTGGGCGAAGATGTACGCATGGATAGAACCACGTGGACAAGGCCTTAGAAAATATCATTTAAAAAGATAGAGTAAGATCTTGGAAATTAAGCAAACATCTAAATAAATTCTCCGGAATTTATCGGCATATAACACGCCATTTTTCTCCCTTTAAAATCAGAAGAAAATCGCGTGTGCGCGTTATACAGTATGCCGATATAGGGCTGCTTCGGAAGGGAACGAGCGCCGCAGAAATAGACTGTGCTGCAGTCTCCTGTGTGCTCGGCTCGCAGTCATGCCCAGTCCCGCCTCCTAGCATTGACATTCTGTCATTGAACCAGTGTTATGTCCATCATAGAAGCCGGACCAAGGGGCAGGACTGAGTGTGACGCAGAGTACACAGGAGATCCGGCTCTGTCTATTTCGACAATAACAAGGCTGCAAATGGACACAGATTACGTTGCAATGATGGGCAAGGCTACAGATGGACACTGATCATGCTGCAATGATGGGCAAGGCTGCAGATGGGCACTGATCAGGCTGCAATGATGGGCAAAGCTGCAATGATGGGCACTGATGAGGCTGCAATGGCGAGGCTGCAGATGGGCACCGTTCAGGCTTGATTAATGGGCAATGGCGAGGCTGCAGATGGGCACTGATAAGGCTGCATTGATGGGCACTGACCCTTATTTTGCTTCAAAATTCTTTATTTTAAATGTCATTTTTTTTCCTGAAACTTCCCTCTTAAAATTAAGGTACTTCTGCATTGATGAATCAATTTTTTGGGGAAGCAAAGGGGATCTGATCTTACCTAGAACAGCCAACCCAGAAATGACTGCATTGCCTATTTTTTTTTGTTCTTTAACATAAAGTATGTTGAAGAAATAATGTACAGCAGGCAGATAATCCAGACCACCATCTATGCAATAGTCAGTACACAACCTCAGGCAATATTAGAAATGTCACACAGCTTATGTATGCTTAGCAAATGTTTTAGCCGTTTGTACGGTTTTATATTCTAGAGCAGATGGGTAAAGCTGGCCATACAGGTAACCCTTTTTAGCCGGTTCCAGTCGGCTGTCGATTGCCTCCAGTATCTGAAATATTAAAGGAGTCGGGTGGAAGCTTGTTGGCCAAACAGTGCCAGCAGCCAATCAGACTATAATAGCTGCAGTGGGAAATTTGTCCATCCATACTGTTTAGCGTTTAACTTCACTTTTGTGGGGAATAAAATAGCAAATCTCCACAAAAAAGTTATATAGCGTATACAATTGCGACATATTAATATTGAATGTTATTATGTTATTAAAAATGTCCTTTCCTTTTTCAATCTGCAGCTCTTTAACCACTTCAATACCGGGCACTTTCCCCCCTTCCTGCCCAGAACAATTTTTAGCTTTCAGCGCTGTCGCACTTTGACAATTGCGCGGTCCTGCAATGCTGTACCCAAACTACATTTTTATAATTTCTTCCCACAAATAGAGCTTTATTTTGGTGGTATTTGATCACCTCTGCGGTTTTTATTTTTTGCGCTCTAAACGAAAAAAGACTTACAATTAAGAAAAAAACTAAACGGATGGGCACTGGTAGGCGGCACTGGATAGGCAGCACTGATGAGGAGCTACTGACAGGCATTACTGAGTGGCACTGACAGGCATTACTGATGGGGCACTGGCACTTTTTTGGACACTGATCGGTACTGGCATCCATTTATTATGGGGACAGGCTGGCAGGTGTTGGGCACTGATTGGCAACTGATGGGCACCTTTTGATGGGGGCTGTGATTACAATCAATGTAATGATTATCAGCACAGACCCCCCCCCCCCCCACAGGGAGAGCCCCGCCGATCAGCTCTCCCTGTCAGTGTGAAACAAGGAGAGACATTTACCGGCACTTCCTGGTTCACGCGATGATCAGCTGTGATCAGGGCTGTCTTGATGAGAGGGCATACCTGGGAACTGCCCAGGGGCCCCCGCTGCATGGGGGGCCCCTGCCCTTTCCCCAAATCAGCTGGTCTTTGAATCCGGGCTGCCCTCTACATCCCAGATATGACCCCTCTACACTCTTGATATCCCCTGCCTCCTACCTACTTGATTTCTGTTTACCTGCACTGTCTCCATTGTAGGGGTCCCAGAGCATTACTTTGCCCAGGGGCCCATGATGCTATTAAGACGGCCCTGGCTGTGATTGGTCACAGCTGATCATGTGGTAAAAAGCCTCTGCTTCATACCACGATCGGAGTTGCGATGTGTCATCCTGACACACAGCACCTCCGATCGCTGTGGGCGCACGCCGGCTTTGTTATCCTGATCACATCATATGATGTCCGATCAGGATAACACAACCATATTGCCGCCATCATTCTGCTATATGGCGGGCAGCGAGTGGTTAATTTTCTGTAAAATGCAATGCAATATGGCTACCTAGAGGCATTTTGTACAAAGATGTTGTTCAGAACACTCCCACCAGATATGCCATTTCCTGCTTGTGTGATAGGCTTACGGATTTTCCCAATGCGCTGCACTAAGACACAAATTCGATTTTTGGCATCCCCTGCACCGAAAATTTCATTTTTGGTGAGATTCTCTAAAAGGGAAATCACGTCTAAATGGATGCAAACCCAGCGGCTTTCAATTAGAGCCCTGCAGATGCAGTAGCTAAATGATAAATAAAAAAAACATTCCCATACAGATTCACCTTGCACTTGGACACAAACAGCTATTCTTTCAAAATAACAACAAGTAGGAATCTGCAACAAAGTTTGTTAAAATCCCTGCAATGTACATGGATCACCCAGGGGGGATTTTTTTTTCTCAACAATAGCAGAGTTACTCTTTAAGTCTGTGTATAAGCAGTTGTTAAGTCCTCTTTCAAAAGTTAGTAGCAACAAAAACTGTAGCTGCTGACTTTTAATAATAGAACACTCATCTGTCTCCGTGCTATCCTCACCCGGATGGTTTCTTCACTGGACTTCAGTCCTGGGCATCGGCATACTAACTGTGGGCAGCCGGGTGTGACTGCTTATGGCTTCACATCTGGCTGCTAATTTTTTATTTTTTTCCTTTACAACCCCTTTTAAGTGTTGCGTGTCTTGTGTTGTCATTCATCCCTAGATAAAGTGCATGTTATTGGAAATTGCACCTATGATGATGCTGCAGGCAGAATAATTTTCAGCGCCTGCAACACACCAAAACGTGGAGGTGGGAATATAGTCATGTTAAGGTTACAGGAAATGTTAGGATGGTGTAAGGTATAGAATTGCTTAAAACAACCAGTGGCCAGATCCTGGCTCTGACTGGTCATGTATTCAGCGTCTCCCAGCTATTCAGCATTAAAGGGGTTGAAAAGGTTCCTGTTTTTTTCACCTTAATGCATCCTATCCATTAAAGTGAAAAAGCAGGGGATTTGGGAAAAGCTCTTTTTTTACTTACCTGATCCTTTGCTCCCATAGACTCCTCCCCACAGCCTCTTCTCTCCTGCACTCTGGCGGTCTAAAGTCTTTGACATCGGCAAGACTGATGCAGAGTCCATAGCCTTGCAGTGTTTGTGAAGACGTAAAGGAACAGTCCATTGCTGGAGTGTAGATCTCCATCTGCCGGGAGAGCAGAGGATCAGGTAAACAAAGTGCTTTTTTTTTTACGAACCCCCCGACAAAAATGAGTACTGTATTTAACTCATGCAGTGTGAACGCAGGGGTTTTATTTTTACTGGAGTCGTGCTTTAAGGACCGCAATTTCATAGACAAGATTTGGAGTGATATAATCAAGAAGTACTAGGTACAACAACGTTTTGGCTTAATTCAGACAGACGTTGACACCTGTTCTGCATGCAGGTAGCATTTGTCATTGTACCTGCACCTACCTTCAGGTGTGCACAGCAGCCTATAGCGATGGATGCAGTGGCTGCATGGACACAGCTGCATGTCAAAATTTGATGTGCAGGTGCACAGATCTGCCTGTGGACATGGATGTGGACATCTGCATCCACCTCCATAGGCTGCCTGCACAGCTTGGGTCAGATGTAGGCACAATAACAAATGTGGCCTGCATGAAGAACCGGTGTCAACGCTAATCTGAATTAAATTGACCAGTGGCGGCCCGTTCATAGGGGGCGCATGGGCGCTGCCCCCCTATGCAATGCGTCCGGCCTCCTGATCTACATACAGGGACGCCGGACCATGGATTCCAATGGGGGGTGTATTTTTGTTTTATTTTTTTGAAGCGCGTGATTAAAGCCTGTACACACGGTTTTCCTGACATGCCAAAACCCGACGTTTTTCCCGACGGGATTCCTCTCAAGCCTGCCTTGCATACACACGTTCAGTCAAAACGCTCGACCAAAGCGCTGTGACGTCCAACACGTACGATGGCACTATAAAAGGGAAGTACCATTCGGATGGCGCCACCCTTTGGGCTGCTTTTGCTGATCCTCGTGTTAGTAAAAGTTTGGTGAGAGACGATTCGTGCTTTTCAGTCTCCGTGCTTTTCATTCCGTTACAGCGTGAAGAATGTGCTACCTCCATTACGAACGCTAGTTTTACCAGAACGAGCGCTCCCGTCTCATACTTGATTCTGAGCATGCGCGTTTTTTTTTCCCTCGGAAAAACATACACGCGAGCGGTTTTCGAGAAAAAGACTGACGGGAAACACGACGGGAAAAAATAGAGCAGGTTCAAAAAAATTTGCGGGCAGTTTTCTCGTCGGGAAAACGGCTATGGAGCATGCAGACGACCGTTTTTTTCCCGAGCAATCCAAAAATGGCAGTTTTCTCGTCGGGAAAACCGGTCGTATGTACGAGGCATGAGGCTCTAATAGGCTTCAAAAAACAGTAAACATTGTGCTTGGAGCCCACCCAGTTGTGTGACAACAGCAAATTAATATTCGCTATTGTCTTCCTGCTTCTCAGGAAGTGGGAGGAGCATGATTGGCTGAGAGAAGCAGCGACAGTATTGGCCAGGCGGGGGGGGGGGGGGGGTGTACGGGGAGATCTGGGAGAACCACCAGCCACCATTGAAATTGACTCAAACTTTTATGACACAAGGAGGGTAACCTGCCTTCCCCCCCATTAAAGCGGTAGATGGGCACCTTCCGGCCCCTACAGACATTAGATTGGTGCCTAATCTGGCCATAAAAATCAGATCAAGAGATTTGTCATCCCATATCTATGATCTTCGTCTACTTGACTAAAAAAAAAATAACGTTTTTAAGAGCAATTAATTATGATTTACGTGTTTGGCAAAACAGAAGCTTGATAGAATTTTCTGAACCCGGATTCTCTTTGTGCAGATGTGCAGGATGTAGAACATCAAAGAACAATTTTAGGATTATTTTCAATTTGTAGGTATTACAGAAACCTGAGTAATCTGATACATCTGTCACAAGGTATCGGGCTAGACTGGAGCTAATGAATAGTACTTGCGTAGGTCAGGTAATAATAGGACTTCTAGGATTTGAACATGTGACTTGCGTGCGAGAACATAATCATGGACTTTAATGAACTGTTCTTCGATCAGAAGGACTCTGTAGTCAATAAGCTGATTGGTCGTAGTGAATAACAATGACGCTTGCTGTGTAACTCTAACAGACAGTAACCTTTGATTAATTCTGAAGATAAGTATTAATGTACAATGAGCTGAACAATATGCACGGCATACAGTCTGTTCCCTAGGAAATGCATACTAGTAGATCTCTATGGCTTTTTTTTATGCACCCGCTTTATGATATCTGATATTTATCAAGTACACTTGGTGTGTGTTGGTTTATACCAGATACCCCTTCCCCAAAGTCCTCATTCACATAGTCGCTTGCACCGCTCATCTATGCATGGGCCGTGTCTTTAGGTGGCTTGGACCACCAGATGCTACATGCAGTTAGCCTATTTATGTCTGTAGCACTACCCCCGCAGGAGCTGCTGAGTATTTTGGGCGGCATGTTACTTCTATCTTCTCATTGTCCAGGGTAAAAAAAAGAGAGTCTAAGAAATTCCAATGTCCACACAATACGCTTCTTTTTCTGTGGTTTATTGTAGAAAATAAATTAAAGTGGTTGAAGAGTTGGTAGGTTCAGGTGTATAGTTTCAGATTGGAAACACTCCTGCTTCCAGCATACACAGTTACTTTCGTCGCCACTCTAGCCAGAGTGGGTATTGCTCACCCGGATAGGTCCCTCTCACTGGCCTAGCGTCCGGAATGGCGTACGGAGTAAAGAACAGTCTCTGCCACAGACCTTCCTTTAATGGAGACACTTTCGGTCCAGAATCCCCTTGACACAGGATTCAGCACCAGGATCTTTCCAGCTTAACTTTGATAGAACTTTGAATCTGACAATTACCATCAAGCCTCTCAGTGCATGGTGCATCCTTCGATGAAGTTTCCAGGCCTTCTCCCAAGATACCAGCCTCTTGCATGGTCCTCTCCAGGATAAGTCTTTCCCTGGCTCCTTTCATCAAGCGATTTCCTCCCTCCAGGATGGACAGCACAGGATCACCTTAGTAAATGTAAGTCCCAGTCTGACTACTGGGCCTACCAGGAAAAGTCTCATCTCCGGACCAGCCTGGGCCCGAAGTCAGGATTCAGAACATGCACCCCAGGCCAGGCTGGCCCCGAGGCGCGCACGGGCGACCGAACCCACGAGGCGCGTGGGACGGGCGGAAGACCACCAACAATGTCGTCTGTCCCTTAAGTACCCCTCCCCAGCATGCACAGCGGAATGAACTCTACCACTGTCTCGCTGCCAAGGGGGAGCACCCAATACCACCTTGACACAGCTGCTGCCACCCTTTGGCCTGAGAGGGCAACAACACCCCCAGGCGAACAATGGTGGTTACTCCCAGCACAGCCATGGCCGGAACAGAGGCCAAATTGCCCACAATTACATCTGTCTGAGCCAATTAACGACTCGGGCCCCCTCTAAATTGACAGCAGCGCCTGTTCAACAGGAGCAGATCGCTACATGTCTATGGGGATGCAGTGGCTGAATGGAAAGAGGTGATCATTAAAATTTGACAGCCCAAGTTCGGGGTTCAGAGATGCTCGCCCACACAGTTGTCTAAGGCCTCATTCACACCCCATTCACCTGTTTTGGATGCACAATAGTTCCTTGTAGCTACATGCAGGCAGCCTGTTTAGATCAATGACAGGTGGACAGTTGCAAGGATCCAAGTGCATTACTGACTGTACATCTGTATGGGAAGGATGTATGGATCAGAAGGCAGTCTGCCTGTTGATCCCACATGGGTGAAGATGGCCCTTCACATGAGTGTACGGATCAGTACGTGGCCAAAGGTGAATGGGGCCAAATTGGGACAATCGACTGTGTTCGTAAAGCTGCTGTGTTCCCATAGACATGAATGGGCTGTCTGCTTTCAGCATCTAGCATCTCCTCCATATCTTCTACTGTACATCCCCCCCAAACAAAGAGGTCACGGTGGTTTGGTAAGTAGGCACTTACCCTTATTTCCACTGGGTGTCCTTTTTCCATATCGCTATTGTCGCAGTGGTGATGGTGTAGAATTTCAAGGAACCATATTCACTTTATGGAGTTTCATTGTTTCTTACCGCTGGTTGACTATTTCTGCCCATTGCATTGTTTATGCACTTTGTTTTTCTATTTATGATTGTTCCATTGGATATATATCAATATTAAGCACATGCACGTTATTTCCTAATTGCTGGCTGTTGATAGCACAATTGCACTTTGTATATGAATTGCTTTTTAACTACCACAATTTACGATTGCGTTCACTGGTTATTGATTGTATCAAAGGTTCTATGAAAATTGAACACTTGCATTTTATTTCCTATTTACACTTATTTAGCGCCCCCTTATCACTATACACCCCTCCACAGTGCAATGCGTGTTTTTAAAAAAACACTTTTAGAGAAGCAGCTTTATTTATATTTTTCACTCTCCCTTTGACCATAGCGCGGAGTTCTTTTATTTTTTCATTAACCACTTCGGCCCCGGAAAAATTTACCACCTTCCTTACCAGAGCACTTGTTTTTGCGATTCAGCACTGCGTCGATTTAACTGACAATTGCCCGGTCGTGCGACGTGGCTCCCAAACAAAATTGATGTCCTTCTTTTTTTTTTTTTTTTTTTCACACAAATAGAGCTTTCTTTTGGTGGTATTTGATCACCTCTGCGGTTTTTATTTTTGTGCTATAAACAAAAAAAGAGCGACAATTTTGAAAAAAAACTATATTTACTTTTTGCTATGATAAATATCCCCAAAAAATCTATATAAAAAAAATACTCAGTTTAGGCCGATACGTATTCTTCTACATATTTTTTGGTAAAAAAAAAATTGCAATAAGCGGATATTGATTGGTTTGCGCAAAAGTTATAGCAAAATAGGGAAATGTTTTATTGCATTTTTTTTTTTTACTATAATGGCAGCAATCTGTGATTTTTTTGTTTTATTGTGACCGTGACATTGCGATAGACATATTGGACACTTTTGACACATTTTTGGGACCATTCATATTTATACAGCGATCAGTGCTATTAAAATGCATTGATTACTGTATAAATGTGACTGTCAGGGAAGGGGTTAACACTAAGGGGTGCTGAAGGGGTTAATATGTTCCCTAGTGTGTGATTCTAACTGTAGGGGACTCACGAGGGGAGGAGACCGATGTGTGTTCCTCTGTACTGGGAACACACATCGGTCTCCTCACCTGACAGGACCGTGGATCTGTGTGTTTACACACACAGATCCACGGTCCTGCCCTGATTGCGGGTATCGCAGGTGCCCTGAGGACATCGCGGCCGCCGGGCACGCGCACTGGGTCCCGCACGCGCCTCCTAGACGGCCGGGAAGCCCAGGATGTCCTATGACGTCCACCCAGGATGGGAGATCCCATCTGTGGACGTCATTTGACGATGGGCGATAGGGAAGTGGTGAATTGTAATGTGCCTATACACACTGTGGGCCAGATTCAGGTAGGGAGCGCGTATTTGTGTGCGGGTGTAGCCTATCCTATTTACGCTACGCCTCCACAACTTTGACAGGCAAGTGCAGTATTCACAAAGCACTTGCTCCGTAAGTTGCGGCGGCGTAACGTAAATAGGCCGGCGTAAGCCCGCCTAATTCAGATGTGGGCGTGGTTTTATGTAAATTTATTGTGACCCCACGTAAATGACGCTTTTTCCGAACGTGAAAGTATCCCAGTGCGCATGCTCCAAATGACGCCGCAAAGACTCATTGGTTTCGACGTGAACGTAACTTACGCTCAGCCCCATTCACGGACGACTTACGCAAAAACGTGAAAAATTTTACGCAGTCCTGACGTCCATACTTAACATTGGCTGCGCCTCCAATAGCAGGGGTAACTATACGCCGGAAAAAGCCTAACGTAAAAAAATGCCCCGGGCAAATGTACCTTTCTGAATCGGGGTATCTACCTAATTTGGATATTCGACACGTAAATATACGGAAGCATCACCTAGCGGCCAGCGTAAAATTGCAACTAAGGTACGATGGCGTAAGAGACTTACGCCGGTCGGATCTTAGTCAAATCTATGCGTAACTGATTCTAAGAATCAGGCGCATAGATACGACGCCGCACACTCAGAGATACGACGGCGTATCTCCTACCTGAATCTGGCCCTATGCCTTCTTCAGTAAAAAAAAAATTAAAATAGAAAAATCTGCTTTTTTGTTCAGTAATTTACATGTCATGCGTGAAAATTTGTGCAAATGCTCATTTACGTGTTGTGCAAAAAGAGAACGCAAGAATAAGTAAATCCACGCAAGTACATACCAATAAAGTTTTTTTTTTTTTGTCAACATCAGATGTACTGTAACTGTTGTTTATTATTCTAAAAATAAAACTTTAAATGGGGAAAAAAAAAAGTCTGAAAAAGTAGTTGCTCAGACATGAGTATCGTGCGCAAGAGGCTTAAAAAGCTGGATTTTTTTTTTTGCTATAGGTTTGATTCCACTTTAACACAATACGTTACAGTTCCAAACACATTATGTGCTGCATCTGTTGCGTCAATGAAAGGTAAAACCTAAAGGAAGGAGATTCCCCTGGTGGAGAAATGATTGACAGCTCTATTCAAGCCTCTTGTCCTGAGCAACGGAGGGGGATCTCACTTGGGACAGGAGGAAGAGACACTGGTCCTTTGAAACGTGGACCAATAAGGAATCCTTCTACTGTCCCCAAACAATGCGTCCGATGAAAAAGCCCTGATGGACATATGTTTATAAATAAGCAAGGAGCTTCATTTAAATCTGGTTAGATCTGAAATCGGACAAGAAAATCAGGACATCGAGCAAAGTTCTCTTGGCTGCAGAATCCCAAGCAGTCCTCTTGCAGATCCTGTGTGTTCACTGGGTGCTTTTGTCATCCCCTACCCCCCTCCTCCTTTCCCTCCCCTCTGCACATTTATTTCCATGGCAACAATTCCAAGGCATTCTGCAGGCTGCAAACTACTTTCTCCACGCAAGCTGGCATTGTCAGGGCTCAGTGCGTCCGCACAGCTCAGGATGAATTAAGGGGCAAGGAGATGGCTAGTTACCGGAGGGGCCCAAGGACCGGGAGAGGACAAGCAACCTTCAAATGACCTCATCATCTTGTACTGGTCCAAAGTGAGCCTTTCGGATTGATTCCGAGAGAGGTTTGGATGGAACGGTTTAGAATCGGGCAAATGGTGCTGCATTACTGGTAAGGGCTGCTTTCTGATAACCATATCTGATGGCTTGTGGGTTTTCCAAGGAGTCTGGTGATGTCTCTCTTGCATCCTTAATTGTCTGCGAATTGATCTGCATCCTCTGAGCTTTGGTTACATATGTCCTTGAGGATGTCTCCAGCACTTATGACCAGCATCACATTGGATCCAGGCTGGTTAGGACACGCACGGCTGCTTTTCTGTTTGTTCTGTGAGCTTATTCCGCAGTGCCAAGACCGCAAAGTGTAGTAACCCATAGCAACCGATTTGAGCTCAGTTCACATAAGTTGGACCTCCTGAATAATTAATGCTGATTGGTTTCTATGGTTTACTGAACATTGCCGAAAAAGTCAGTATTTAATGTATTTTTTTGTATTTGTATTTTTGATAAAATAAAAATGAAGTAAAAAAAAAATAATAATGCTGACGTAAAGTTGCACATTCATGCCTTAATGAATAACCTTCTTTTTATTTTTCGAAAATTAAAACTTGAGAACTGAATACATTTGCAAATTGGATCTTTACTGTTGTAAATTTTAAGAAGCATGCAATCCGTTTTATAACGCAATTAGTCTCATCTTTTAATATAGCTGGCAGAGCAGCAAATGGGGTGAAAAAAATATACAATTTGTTAATTGAATTAATTCTCTGTCTTGGCTATGTACACCTGGCTTTGTGCAAGCACGTGGAATTTTGGAACCTCTCTTAAGCTGGCCATACACCATTCAATTCTCTTATTCAATTTTCTTCAACTATGTAGTACAAGGTAATTGCATACAAATTGAAAGTGTTTACGTTTGACCTCCTATACTATTATATGGTTTTGGTAAATCTAAGAAAATTGCATAATGTATGGCCAGCCTTAGACAGCCAGGTAACCATAGACGGCACGTGGGAATGTACAGCATTTGAACCTTTCTTGGCTGCAATAGATACTGTATTGACCCAAATCAGCGATATCGGTAATTGGAACAATTTACGCATCGTCACCTTGACTCATTCGTCAGAGAATTAAAATTTTTGCTTTACAATTTAAATCGTGCTGAAAGTTTAAATGATTAACATTAACGGATTATTGTGCTCAGAATATACAGTCTGCATCCCAGATTTCCTGCCATTCCCGGGTTTAATAGCAGCCTAGATTGTAAATCCTTCAGATTTATGTTTGGGTTATCGGAGTCGTCCTGTTGATTGGTTAGAAATGTGAATCCAATTCACTTCCCTGTATATATTCATTTTGACAAGCACGCTGTCAGCAGTGTTGCCTTGACAACCGGTGGTCCTATGTGATGGCGCGCGAGATAATGGTGATGATTCAGGGGTCTTCAGATGTTGCTCATCGTTTTTTTAGATTCCAGAGGCGGCTCAGCCTCTCGGGATCATCGCAGCAAGCTCAGGAGAGACGCACGTTCCATTCAGCCAGCTGTACTAATGCTGCTTGTACAGCCATTATTGCTGAGTTCAGTGTAAACTAGGCCGTTTAGAGAGATTAAATTGTCTGGAAGGGACTCCGCTCTGCTGAAGTTTGACAAGTAAGGCCTTAAATATTCATTCTTATGCTTATAGTAATGTACTGTGGTTGCTGCTGCTGTTTGTGTAGGGAATCTCCTGTTGTAATTTGCACTTAGAGTAGCTGTTTAGCTGAGTCGGCATTTTAATTTCCAATGTGCTGCTTGGGGTGTAAAATGCACCATTGCTCCACAAAATTCTGGGCCTGTAGCAGAAAAAGAAGGCGGCTTTTTTATTGCACACAATGTAATTACAATTTTTAAATCAATGCAACAAAATGGCAACACTTTAAAGGGCAGTGCAACATTTTATATTGTTGGATCTAATGGCGTTTATGGAGAGGATTTGATGCAGGGCATGTGCTACCACTAGGCAGCTGCCTAGGGCGCCCAGTCACTGGTGCTCCTACTCTCTCTGCAGCAAGCAAGTAAGTCTCAGCATTAGCAGGCAGCCGCTGCTCCGTTTGTACATCGTGTCAGAGGCGCAGGCAGCGTCGACAGAGGATTGTGTCCCGACCCCAGAATGAATGGAAGCAAGCAAACATTCATTGATGGGTGCTGGTGCGGCTGGATTTGATGGGAGCCGGTGCGGCTGGATTTGATGTGGCCCTGGTGCGGCTGGATTTGATGGGGCCCTGGTGCGGCTGGATTTGATGGGGCCCTGGTGCGGCTGGATTTGATGGGCGCTGGTGCGGCTGGATTTGATTGGCGCTGGTGCGGCTGGATTTGATTGGCGCTGGTGCGGCTGGATTTGATTGGCGCTGGTGCGGCTGGATTTGATTGGCGCTGGTGCGGCTGAATTTGATTGACGCTGGTGCGGCTGGATTTGATTGAAGCTGGTGCGGCTGGATTTGATTGAAGCTGGTGCGGCTGGATTTGATTGACGCTGGTGCGGCTGGATTTGATTGAAGCTGGTGCGGCTGGATTTGATTGAAGCTGGTGCGGCTGGATTTGATTGGTGCTGGTGCGGATGGATTTGATGGGCGCTGGTGCGGCTGGATTTGATTGGAGCTGGTGCGGCTGGATTTGATGGGCGCTGGTGCGGCTGGATTTGATTGGCGCGGCTGGATTTGATTGGCGCTGGTGCGGCTGGATTTGATTGGCGCTGGTGCGGCTGGATTTGATTGGAGCTGGAGCGGCTGGATTTGATTGGTGCTGGTGCGGATGGATTTGATGGGCGCTGGTGCGGCTGGATTTGATTGGAGCTGGTGCGGCTGGATTTGATGGGTGCTGGTGCGGCTGGATTTGATTGGCGCTGGTGCGGCTGGATTTGATTGGCGCTGGTGCGGCTGGATTTGATTGGCGCTGGTGCGGCTGGATTTGATTGGCGCTGGTGCGGCTGGATTTGATTGGCGCTGGTGCGGCTGGATTTGATGGGCGCTGGTGCGGCTGGATTTGATGGGCGCTGGTGCGGCTGCATTTGATTGGCGCTGGTGCGGCTGCATTTGATTGGCGCTGGTGCGGCTGCATTTGATTGGCGCTGGTGCGGCTGCATTTGATGGGCCCTGGTGCGGCTGCATTTGATGGGCCCTGGTGCGGCTGGATTTGAAGGGCCCTGGTGCGGCTGGATTTGAAGGGCCCTGGTGCGGCTGGATTTGAAGGGCCCTGGTGCGGCTGGATTTGAAGGGCCCTGGTGCGGCTGGATTTGATGGGCTCTGGTGCGGCTGCATTTGAAGGGCGCTGGTGAGGCTGCATTTGATGGGGAGCTGGTGATGCTGCTTTGATGGGCACTGGTAGGCTACATTTGATGGGCACTTCATTAA